>NC_143549.1:81605000-81852500 GCF_054136105.1 Typopeltis vanoorti
ATTGTTACTTATGTATATATAATGTATATATCAGGAGTGTAAAAAAAATGAAGGAATGAGTGCTGTAAGGTGATTCAATAGTAAGAGGTGTAATAGATGAGAACGTGACAAAATTGTGCTTACCGGGTGGGATAATTACGGATGTAAGTGGGGCTATTAGAGTGCAAAAGCAGAGGGTGAAAGAAATGATAGTAGTGGCAGGAACAAATGATTTAAAAGGTGAAAAATTTGCAATGAGAGAGGACTTAAGCAATTACTGGAGGTAGCAAAAGAAAAGAGAGAGAGAGTTAAGATAGTGAGTCTGTTGCTGCAGTATGACAGAGAAGAGTTGAGAAGGAGTGCCATAATTGCAAATGACGCTATGTGCAGGTTATGCAGGAAGAGTGGTGTGGAGTGAGTTTGATTTGTGAAAGGACTTATACAAGATGAATGGTTTGCATCTGAAAGGATTTAGTGTGCAGAGACTGGAAAAAGTGTTGCTGAATGAAGTGAAAGTGGATGTGCAGAATCAGGGAAACTAGCGCTATTGGGTGGGGGGGGGGGAGTGGATATGCAGACATCAGTGAGGCAGTTGAGTGTAAGAATGTGTATAATATGCCCGAGGTAGTACGAAGGACAACAGATCAAAATGGGATAGTTAGTATAAGGCATTAAGTGCTTAGGAACAAGAAGAAAGAATTTTTGGCCTTGGTTGGCTCTTCCTGGCCACAGGTTATTGGCATTAGTGAGACATGTCTGAGAGAAGATGATTTAGCTAGTGGGATAAAATGTGAAGGGTATAGTGTGTTCAGGAGGGACAGAGAGAAAAAAATGGGGAGAGGAGTGTTATTGATGATAGCTACAGCCAAGGAGAATAGAAGTGGAACTGCAGGATAGAGAAAGAGTACATTTGAGGCTATTTGGTGTGAGATTTGAGACAAGCAGAACAAAATATATTGTTGGGTGCTGCTATAGACCAGGTGATGGAATAGATGGTGGAGATAGTATGCATAAGCAAATAGACGCAATGAGTGGAAGGAGGGTAATTATTATGGGGGATTTCAACTACGGAAACATTGATTGGAAGGAAGAGAGGACACACGGGAAGAAGGAATTGGATTTTATGCAGTTATTAAGGGATAACTACCTGAGACAGCATGTAATGGAATATACTAGGGGTTCGAGAGTGCTTGACCTAGTAATTGCATCTGAGAATTTGACTGTATTGACCACACTGCCACCAATTGGTGAGAGTGATCATAATGTCTTGATCTGGGAGGTGACTAAATGCGTGGAATTTTCAATTAAGACAGGGTGCATGTGGAATTAGGCTTTGTAGCTTTATACTGCAGGCCCACGGACAGTATAAAGCACAGGCCAGAAGTGTAATGAGTGGTAAGAAAGCAAAAGTGGATTATGAAAGGAAATTAGTCATGAGCTAAAGAGAATCCCAAACAGTTTTTTTGATATGCTGCAAGTAAAAGAAAAAATGTATACGGCAGAATGATTTTAAGGAATGCCGATGGTAGGGAGGTAACTGAATCAGTTGATATAGTGGAATTACTGAGCAAGCACTTTGCAGGAGTATATCATCCAGGTGGTGATATTGCAGCAATGAAGGAACTAATTGAAGTTTAGGGGGCACATTGCAAAAGTGGCTAAAACAGCTCATCAAATCACTTGGTTACTGAAGAATACTTTAACTAGAATTGAGCTTATATGGGAATTGAGGTGAATGAAATGGAGGTAAATAATATATTACAGAACCTTAATGTGAAAAGATCTGTGGGATTGGATGGTATACCAGCTCGGGTCTTACGTGAAGCGGCTAAAGAATTGTCAGTGCCCTTGACCACTTTGTTTAATTTGAGTCTTGGATTTTATGCAGTTATTAAGGGACTAACCCAAGTCGGGGTTAGTCCCGAGGTTGTGGAAAGAGGGGAAAATAGTTCCACTGCATAAAGGAGGTTACAAGACTGCTGTTGCAAATTACCGACTGATCAGCATATCAGGAGTCGTTATCAAGGTTGTGGAGAAAGTAGTCGAGAAAAATACAGGAATGGATGGATGAAAATGGGATACTGTATGGGGGACAGCATGGTTTTGTGAAGGGTAGATCATGCCTCAGTAACTTGCTCACGTTTTATAACATCTTGACGGCTGAACTGGATAAGGATAATGGGTTTACAGTGATACTGCTGGACCTTGCTAAGGCCTTTGACAGGATACTACATGGAATTCTAATCAGTAAACTGCAGTACAGTATGGGGATGGATGGAGGGCAGTTGATGGAGAGATATCAGAGAGTAGTTTATTCAGGAGTAGAGTCCAAAAGACGGCCTGTTACTAGTGGTGTGCCGCAAGGTTCTGTTCTTGGATGACTACTATTTAATTTTTTCATTAACAATTAAAAGTTGGGTAGAGCAATAGTGAATGCACATGATGTCAAAATTTTGCAGGATGATTTGGATAGATTGGAGGACTGGGCTAAGGAGAATGGATGTAAATTTAATGTGGCAAAGTGTGAGGTTAAGCATTTTGGGGTGAAAAGATTAGCAGCAGTATATCACATTGGTGGAACCGTACTCCAGGAGATTGATGAGGCCGGGGATTTGGGAGTGTTGGTGTATAGGGAGTTGAAGTTTATGGGGCACATCGCAAAAGTTGCTAAATCAGCTCATCAAATCACTTGGTTGCTGAAAAATACTTTAACAATCAGAGACAAACAGAGTATTGTTCCTCTGTATCAAGCATTGATAAGACCCTGTCTAGACTACTGTGCCCAGATATGGGTGCCAAGGTTTCTTCTTGATGGGGAGGAGGTGGAGAGGATCTAGAGACGAGTGACCAAGATGATGGTAGGTCTATGAAATGAACCTTATGAGAACAGGTTGAAGATTTGTGGGTTCCAGAAATTGGTTGATAGGTGGGAAAGGGGTGATATGATTGAGACATTCAGATTACTGAAGGGTTTCTATAAGATTAATTCAGAGGATATTTTTCAGAACAGGACTGGTGGTGGGAGGACTATGGGCAATCCATGGAAACTGGGCAAGAGTGTGGTTAACAAGGGTGTTGTTAGAACTAGGTTTTTTACTTGGAGGTTGGTGAATGAGTGGAATAAGCTGCCAGAGTCTGTTGTGGGTGCCATGACTGTGAATGAGTTCAAGGCAAAGTATGATAAATACTGTGTGGATGTTGAATAGTTGTTTTTACAACTATTCAACGTCTATCATTCAACAACTATGTTTAGGACCTCCCTCGATGAGTCTAAGGACTCCTTGGAGTTGCCCGTAATAATAATAAATAGATGGATATGTAATAACATATACTGTGTAACATAGTCCACTCCTGATTAAATAATGCGCCTATATATATATTTTATTTTTTTTCATTCATTTGATTTTACACCATAATTTGCCATTTACTTCTGTAGATTGCAGGTCAAATTATTTAATACTATCAAAAATTATCTGCATTTATAATTATATAAAAATCTTTTATCGTTTCTTCTCATTCAAAATCAACATTGTGTCAAATATATTAGCTGATTATCAGCTTAATTTTTAAGGAATGTGATGCTTTTTATGTTTTGTAATATTTTGGACATCTCATTCTGTGTAGCAGGTATAGTTTTATTTCATTTTGCTTGTTTTTCGTTATCAGTCATCATGCTTTCATGGAGTCAAAGGTTCATCATAGTGAAGCCCTCATTATCACACATAAAGCTATTCTTTTAACTTATTCAGTGTATCATTGCAATCACCACAGTCTTGAACAGTGTATTCCATTCATTAACCACACTGTGCGAAAAAAAAAAAAAACTTGCACTTTTCACTTCATTATTCAGTTCCTGATACAGCTTATTGGATAACTTCTTATAACTTCTTGGATAACTTTGCTATCCCTGTCTTCTGCTGATTCAAACCCAGAAATACCTGGGTTTGAATATTGTGGAGGATATGAAGAACCTTTATGAGGACTTTCAATTGAACCTTTATAAGGCTGTCAATTGAAGGCGAGTTTGTCATTCTCATAGGAAGGTGGCAGAGGGGTTTTTCCCTCTCAGGAATTGCAGTTTTTCATTTTTGCAAAGAAAGACAAACCTGACATCACACAGTTCACAAACATAATACACTGTCATCCTGGCCTAAGTTACTTTGACTATAACTTCAGATAGCCTCTCTTGCTCAAACTGGCCTCATATCCAACAGTCAAAGACTTGATACTGCTTTAGTCACTCTTCTCTGGAGTTATATTTAAGTATCCAGTATATTTATAAGATTGTCATTACCAAAAAGAAAGATGGTAGTGTTTAGATGCCTTCAGTTTCCCAGTGCTTTTTCATCCATTAATCAACAAGCAGTCTGTAAATAATCTACTAGAAACGGTTGCACACCTTGTAAAGAATGTTTTCAGCTTTTTTTTTTTTTTTGATAAAAAACAAAACGAAATGGGGATTAGCAGAAGTTAGAAGCATCATAAAATCAGGAGATGCTGTAACTTCATGGTGTAACTTCCACTACTAGGAATATTTGTATTAGCAGTGGTGATGCTGGGTGGGCGGGGATGGATTGAACTTTCTGTATGAGTATGTTCAAACCAAACTGAAGACACTGTCAAAATCAGCAATCCTGAATTTCAAGGTACCTTTCATAAGAAATTATTTTTTTGTTGATTTTGTACATATTTCTTAGTGAGGTTTTGCTTCTGTTAATATCATCACAAATAAATATGGATGGGATGCTTAAGGGTCAAAGCTGTATGACTGAGAGGAGACCTCCACATAGCCTTGAAAGGAATGTGGAAAACCGACCAGGGCTTCTGACCTAATGTCCAATCCTTACCTTCTCATGGTGCACCCTGTTGGGTATCTATCTGGATACTGAACGAACGAGGATGGGCTGGCAATTTGGGATTTAGCCGACTAAATTGTATTCTTATTGGGCTTAAACCAATATACAAAATGATGGTAAAACATGATAGAATTTCATGCCAGCTGAGGCATTGCCCAGTTAAACAAGGCCCCTGTTGTTTTCACCAGGGAACCAGGGTGAAAAGTCAGCTACTGGAACAAATCTGAAACCCCCCCCCCCCAACTCAACATCACCAGAGTTAAAGATCGGTACTATCAACATATGAAGCCTGAATGGCAAAAAAATGGACGTAGCTGAGGAATTAGATAAGTACCAGATTGACATAATAGGGGTGACTGAAACAAAAAAGATAAAAAACAGGTGAGATCTTTCTGAGCAAAAACTACAAAATGTTATATTTGGGCAACGACAATCAAGGAAAAGAAGGAGTAGCCATAGTATTCAACACAAAATATGAGGTTAATCTTCTTGAATGGCAGGCAGTCTCAAGTAGAGTGATGTGGGCAAATATCAGAATGGGGAATTGGACAATGAGACTTATTTGAGCCTATCGTTCCACAGAAAGTTCTACTAAGGTAGAAGTGGAGGAATTTTTTGAGGCTCTAGAGAAAGCTACTGACACAATGAAAAAGGAAAAGTAGGTCCTTGTTGGGGATCTGAATAGCAGAGTAGGAAATGATTGTCAGACATACAAAAATATTTTGGGAAAATTTGTAGAAAAGAGCAAAGCTAATAATAATGGCAAATACCTGTTAGATTTCTGCTCAGGACATGGACTGGTTATTAATAACACCATGTTCCAACATAAAAATGTGCACAAATTCACATGGAGAGAAGAGGCAAGGAATAAGAAAAGTCTCATTGACTATGTTATTGTTGATAGTGATGTTTTCTCCCTGGTGCAGGACACCATAGTGTACAGAGGATTTGAAATTGGAAGTGATCACTATTTAGTCTTGAGCAGGATAAAATCGAATTTCATATTGAAAAGAATAACATGTAAGAAAGTTTTAAAGTGAATAAAAGTTGAGCAGCTCTCAGATGTGAACTGTAAACTAAAATACACAAAGATTATTGAAGATAAAAAATTAAAGAGTTTGAGAACAGGAACCAAACCTTGGAGATTCAGTGGCAAGCCCTGAAGAAAACATTGATTCAGCCAGAGAGGCATGTGGTGAGGTTGTCTGCAAGGATAGAAAAATCAGAACTCCATGGTGGACACAGGAAGTTAAAGAGGCAGTGAAGGAAAAGAAGGAAGCATATCAAAAGTTCCTGGCAAATAAGTCTGCTTGTGCTCTTAGAGAATACAGAGACAAATGTAAGAAAACTAAACACTGTGTAAAACTAGTTAAACAAAAGTCATGGGAGCAATTTGGCAAGAACATAGAAAATAAATATCAAGAAGGTGGTAAGATATTCTGGAGGTTGTTGAAGAAGCTTAGAAATGGAGGAAAGAGTGCTGTTAAAAGGACTTAGAGATGATAAAGATGACATGAAAACAGGAGAAAAATATATCCTTGAAGTATGGAGTAATTACTTCGAAAAATTGCTAAATGAAACAAGCAGTGATAGCACAGTGGTAAAAAACACTCAACAGGCATACAGTCAGGAATACATATTCATACTTGAAGTAGAAAAAGCCATCAAAGGCTTGAAATGTGGAAAGGCAGCAGAAGTAGATGATATTCGACCAGAAATGCTGAAGTATGGTGGTATAAAAGTCTTACAGTGGCTGCACTACATAGTTCAGAAGGCCTGGGCAGAGGGACAAATTCCCCATGATTGGAGCAGAGCTCTCATAGTACCCATATATAAAAAGGGATATAAAACTGAACGTGAGAATTACAAAGGTATTTCCCTACTGAGTGTTCCGGGCAAGATTTATGCCAGTATACTTGAGAAACGGTTGAGAAGAATTGTGGAAGAAAAGCTTGGTGAAGAACAAGCTGGATTCAGGCCAAATAGAGGCTGTCAGGATCAGATCTTCACTTTACGACAAATAGTTGAGAAGTCATGGGAATATAACAAAGATCAGTATTTAAGTTTTGTCTAGATCTGGAAAAGGAAAATGACAAGGTGCCAAGAGAGAGAAGCTATTCAATATGTTACATTATATAGTGTCAATGGGGCATTATATCAAGCAATACTTAATCTTTATTTGAGTTGTAAGTCAGCAGTTAGAATTGAAGGAAGTACAGGAAGATGGCTTGATGTTAAATCTGGTGTGAGACAAGGATGTACATTATCCCCTCTGTTATTCATTATCTATATGGATCACATAATGAAGGAAAGTGATATTATACATGATATCAGAATTGGAGATGTTAATGTCAGCTCTTTGTTTTATGCAGACGATGTTATACTTCTAAATAAATCCGCTACAAGTTTGCAAGATTCCCTGACTAAATTGAATAACAGTTTAATAGATATGGTATGAAAGTCAGCAATAAAAAGACAACAGACAATGAAAATAGGTAGTAGAATCATTGAAAATGTCAACTGCATTGTGAACGCAGAGCCTGTTAAACAAGTAGAATATTTCAGCTACTTAGGCACGATTTTTAGTGAAGATGGTAAATTTAATATGGAAATAGGCAACAGAATCAACACAGCTGGTATGGTAGGAAATCAATTGAATAAATTCATATGGAATAAGAGAGAAATTAGTCAGAACACTAATTCAGCTGTATACAAGACATTGTTCAAACCAGTTTTAACTTATGGAAAGTGATATTAAACATGATATCAGAATTGGAGATGTTAATGTCAGCTCTTTGCTTTATGCAGACGATGTTATACTTCTAAATAAATCCGCTACAAGTTTGCAAGATTCCCTGACTAAATTGAATAACAGTTTAATAGATATGGTATGAAAGTCAGCAATAAAAAGACAACAGACAATGAAAATAGGTAGTAGAATCGTTGAAAATGTCAACTGCATTGTGAACGCAGAGCCTGTTAAACAAGTAGAACATTTCAGCTACTTAGGCACGATTTTTAGTGAAGATGGTAAATTTAATATGGAAATAGGCAACAGAATCAACAAAGCTGGTATGGTAGGAAATCAATTGAATAAATTCATATGGAATAAGAGAGAAATTAGTCAGAACACTAAATTAGCTGTATACAAGACATTGTTCAAACCAGTTTTAACTTATGGATCTGAGATCTGGGTCAGAAGTAAAACACTTGATCAAAGACTAGAGACCACAGATATGAGAGTCCTGAGAAAGATTAGAGGCGTGAACATTGGCATCAATGGCAATATCATATTAAAAACGAGGATATTAGGAAAGAACTTGACATTGTCAGCATCCAGGAATGCATTAGCAGAGCTATTCTCAGATGGTATGGTCATTTAAACAGAATGGGCGAGGAAAGATTAGCAAAACAAGTGTTCTCTGCCAGGGGTTGGCAGGAAAATGACCCAGAGGAAGACCAAGATATAGGTGGATTGATATAGTACAAAGTGCCTTAGATGATAGAAATATAAGATCTGATAATGTTGGAGTCTTGACAAATAACAGACTGATTTGGAGGAAAATTGTAGATAGGAAGTTAGTAATGATGTAAATTTTTCATGTAGTACTATTATATCGTGTACACCCGTTGAGGGTACATGTCAGGAATTTGATGATGATAAATATGGATTTTGAAATGTTCACTGTGCTTGGACTTCTGCATGAGATTCAAAACATAGGACAAGTCAGTCATAATTTTCTCATACTGGAGAAGAAATTCATGTCTCTTTCTCTCTCTTTGATTATCTAGTGGATGGTAAGTTGAGCTGCTAGAACCTTGGAGTTTTGGCATACTGATTGCCAAATTGAAGAACTTGACAGATAATAGAGATACTTCAAATGGGTAGTTGGCTCAATGTCATATTGTTTTTCAAACTCGATAAGATCTTAATGAACAAGTACAATTTACTTTCTGAATCAGCAAAAATTGCCATAACAGTCTAGGAGTATATTATGAAATGTTAAGCAATAATACTGTCATTGAAAATGTGATCCATATGGAAGATGTACAATAGTGAAGATAAGTGGAGATAAGGACTTTGTCTTACACATGATTTTACATTAAACCACCTATCTCTACTTATCAATTCTAACTGCTGAATTCATTGGATTCCTTGTAGAGTAAAACACCAAAAATGTGGTTTTTCGAATGCTGTGGTTTATAAGTATAAATATATATTAACTGAATTAGATATAGAAGGATGTATTGAGAAAATGTAGAAAGGTAGTGAGGAGATGCATGAGTATAGCAGGAAAAAAAAAAAAGTGAAGTGGGAAAAAGTGCAATTTACATGACATCTCCATGGAGTCCCAAGCCTTACAGGAGACCAATACATAATCCACTATCCTTACCACATAACATACACAAAGTCAAGGTCTTTTGTAAGATTCACAATAAAAGTTTAGTGGAGTGAAACAGCACTAGGAAATGATTAAAAATAGTATTTAATTCTTCCAGTATTTATCTCAGTTACAGAGGCATCATCAGGGAGTACAAAATAAGACATACTAAATGCACACACACAAAGGTAGAACAAAACTAACTGAAAAATGTGGACAAAAGACTAGAGGACTAACTAGGTGGGGTGCCTTGTACAGATGCCTGTCAACAGTCTAGGATGTAAACTGGGATCTCAAAGTATTAGTGTTTCCCATATTTTGGGAAGTTTTATGCAACCATATTTATTTAAATTAGGTTGATTATTAAGAGAAGCAACAGACTCAAAACATCCTTTTTCTTCTAGATTTACTGTGATTAAGCATGATGGTTTTTTTCCACTTGATTCTCTGAGCTGTATCTAAGGCATGGCCTGCAAGGCCAGACTTGCTTTTTATGTTCTGCCAGGTAGTTGATCTTCCTGTTTGTCCATAGTAGGCCAACTTGCAGGAACTCTATACACCTGGAACTGAGAGGAGAGGACGTTTATCTTTAGCAGAGAAGATAAGGGTAGATAGTTTTCAAGTGGGGCTTGCAAGTGTGCAAAGATCGTATTTCTTTAAGATTCTTGATATTTTCTCTGATGTGCCTCAGACATAGGGAATGGTGAGTGATAGCATTACTAAAATCTTTCTGAAGATTTTGTAGACTGGGGGAATGATTATTATTTTCACACACACACACACACGCACACAAATACTGCTAGATAACATGTGCACACTTTCTGTTTGAATTCGTTATTTTTCCAAAGTAACTGTACTGTTGCAGTTTTAAGTAAAAGACAAAGGCGTAGAATCTCTGGAAAAATACCATTTGGATATAAATTAAAAAAGACTCGCAATCGGAAAACCTGTAAAATCGTGTATTCAAGGAACTTTATTCAAAAATCTCTTGTATACCGATTTTACTGGTAAGCAAAATTCACTAAAAATACTTGTGGGTAAATAGAGAAATTTTCATATTTTTTATTTAGAAATAATATTTTTTGTATGTTACTGAATATTGTCACCTCAAAGGGTTTTGTAAAATAACAGAAAAATAAGTCTAAGATTAATTGTGTCTAAAGAAACCTCTTAGTCACCGGTAATTCCAGACAGGATTAAGAAGATTTAAGTCCTGACCTGAGGCTACTGCACACGTTCAGCCCTGTATTACACGGGGGTTTCCCATCTAATTGCACCGATAGACGTGGGTGGCGGGTGCAGACCACCGAAGTACCAAGGGGCGATGCCGTAAGCGAACCTCAAGGTCATCGGAGCCACATAAATAGCGAGTTGCGATGGCGAGAGAGAGGGTTGGTACAATAAATCGTCCAGACAGCAATCCAAGCCCTATCACGCCTACTTCACCCACAGAAATAACCAGCATCATCCACCACCTCAAGAACAAAAAAGCCCCAGGACCCGATGGCATCACAAACAAAGTCATCAAGGCACTACGACGCAAAGCCATAGTACATCTGGTAAACATCATCAACTCCATCCTAAAATTTCAGCACTTTCCCCAGTCATGGAAAATAGCCAACATCATCCCAATACACAAGCCAGGCAAAGACCCACACCTACCAGAAAATTATCGCCCCATCAGCCTGCTATCCAATCTAGGCAAAATAGCAGAGAAGATTATCCTCATCAGACTCCAAGATCATGTCAACAAATTAAACATTATTCAACAAGAACAATTTGGCTTCCGTCAAAACCATAGCACCACCCAACAGATCCACAGGCTGGTAGAACACATTACCACAATATTCAATTGGAATCAGCACACTGGAGCCGTCTTCCTAGACATCTCAAATGCCTTCGACAAGATCTGGCACCAGGGTTTGCTTTACAAACTTATCATCTCAAACATCCCACTGAACATGATATGCCTCATCAAGTCATACCTCACAAACAGAAAGATGCAAGTTAAAATAAGTGATACAGTCTCAACTCAATGACAAATCCTTGCCGGAGTTCCTAAGGGATCACTGCTTCCCCCCATTCTGTTCAACATCTACATGGCAGATATCCCTCAAAATCCTCTCACATCCACCATTGCTCTCTACGCAGATGACACGGCAATACTAGCCAGATCCCGCCAACCTCACCTCGTAACCAAAAAACTACAAGACACCATCCAAAATCTAGAAAAATGGTTTGCAGACTGGCGACTACAAGTAAACCCCCAGAAAAGTACAAGTATACTCTTCACAAGAAGGCGAGCAACCCCCAAAGGAGACGTCACCCTGTTCAACACAAACATTCCCTGGAAAACAGAAACTAAATACCTTGGAATACTCCTCGACAAAAGGTTATGCTTCAACAGCCACATCAAGAGCACGTGCACCAAAACATCAAAAGTCATTGCCCAGCTGTACCCCTTGATCAATAGACACAGCAAACTAAACACAAGAAACAAAATTCTACTCTACAAGACAGTGATCCGGCCCACAATTACATATGCCTCCCCAGCCTGGAGCCATACCTCCAAGACAAACATCCTCAAGCTACAAAGACTACAAAACAAGTGCCTACGGATGATCCTGGATGCCCCATGGTTTATCAGGAACAACCAGATCCACCGGGACATAAATATCCCCCACATCTCCTCACTACTACGCTCCCTCGGAGAAAAATACTTCAGGACGGTGTCCAACCATCCAAACCAATTAATCCAGCAATCCGGAAACTATGATAGCAAAGACCACTGGAAACACAAGAGACCTAAAACCATCCTAACACCCAACGATGACACTTAACCACCTCTTCCCCCTCAGTGCGAGCTAAAATAGCTCACAAACTTCTCCCATCACTGCTTCCGAAACAGACAACAGGGAATACAAAAAGCGTAAAGCTTCACCCTCTGCGCCATAAATGTCCTGCGCCCTGCGAGAGAGAGGGTTGAGTGTGGCGATTCAGTTTGGTTCCTAGCAGGGCAGTTCGTCCGTTCCCGAGTCAGCGAGAAGTTTCGAGGTCACGTGTGGTCGAACCTGAAGTTACGATGTACGCCACGGCAGTGGAGTTTTGCTAACGTTGTAATCGCCATCGGAGACCTGCGTTCCAGATAGTAAATGCCGAGAAAGCGACGTGACTAAGTTAAGCTGTTTTAGAAGAAATTAGATGCCGAGATTTCATGCCGCCGAGATCCATGTGTTCGCTGATATTAAGGAAGAATTTCGCAAGCCCTAGAAGTGTTACCCGAGTTCAATGCTAAAGTCGAACGGTAACAGAAGAAGATGAATTCAAGGACCATTCAGAGAAGTATACAGACTTCTGTTGAAGTAAGAAATTTCCAATGTTTAGCTAGAAATAAGAAGATTGTGACGGTGATTTCATTAAGGGACTTGTTTTATAGTGATACTTGAGGACTTTAGGCCTTATGCTGATATTTGAAGTATTTTGTAATATGAGAGAAGGTCTGGATAAACTTTTAAGGTGAGACATCATGTATTCAATGTTATAGCTATTACCTAAACCTGCAGGATGTTATGTAAAAATTGATCTGAGTATTACGAAGTTTAACGAGAGAAAATTATAGACACGTGGTCTTACTAGAATTGATTATGATAAGGAATTAAATTGTAAACATGATCATTAGTTGTGATTTGAAGCATAGAAGCTAATTTACTTAGTACTTAAAATTGACCAATTGTACATTTCATTGATGTTAAATAAATTGTTTTCTTGTTTACAATTGGAGGAACTGTACTGAGGAAGTAGAGAAGACAAGAGATCTGGGGGTGATGATTAATAGAAAACTGAAATTCAGGGAACACATTGCAAAGAGATAAAAGTGTTATCATTCCATTATATAAGATCCTGATCAGACCACACTTAGACAATTCTTCTCAAATTTGGTTACCAGGATTTAAAGGGGATAAATTAACTATGGAAAGCGTACAGAAGCAGATAATAAAGATGGTTTCAGGACTGTACAATGTCAGTTACGAGGATCGACTGAGGGATTGTGGACTGCTGGTGATGGAAGAAGGAGAGGTGATATGATCGAGAATTTTAAACTGTTGAGAGGCAATTACAGGGTAGACATTAGGGAGTTCTTTTGCTTGGTGGAACTGCGGGAAGGAGCGATGACAAGGGGCCATCCCTGGAAGTTACGAAAGGAAGCTGGGAGCAAGAGGGTTAGGAGTGGTTTTTTTACGTGGAAGGTGGTTGAACCGTGGAATGCATTGCCTGAGAGTGGTTAGAGCAAGAACGGTCAAGGAGTGGTATGATAGACTTTGTGTTTCCTAAGAAGGACCTCTCACGATGAGTCTTTTGACTCCATGGAGGCCCAAATAATAATAATCCTCTGTACTAGCAAGAAAGATTGTTTTGTTGCTTTCATTGGCTAGTGATCATTATTGCTCTACTGATTCTGGTTATCATAATAATCCCTGTGAATATTTATCTCTTAAAGTTGATTCACTGCGGTCCAGTTTCTGTAGCTTCCACTCACAAAAGGTTTATTTGTAAATTTGTAGTACATTCATATTGCGAGAAGGCTAATGATTTTTTTCTATTTTTATTGATTATATACAGGGTGTCTCAAAAAATGTATACACACTTTTATGATCATAAAGTTGGTATTTGTTATAATAAAGTTAACTTTCACATTGTAAAGTGCACTACATAAATGTACTTTTCATCCCTCGACGTCCGTATTCAAACTGATGACCGTCCTGGTCCAGGCACCGCTGATAACGTGCAGCAATGGAATTGCAAGCACTGAGAATCATTTCATCTTGTAGCTGGGCGCATTATCTTTCGATTGCTACTTTAAAGTCATCGACTGTTGCCAGTTTTGAAGTGCAAACTTTATCCTTGATAAATCTCCATAAGAAGTCCATTGGCCTGAGGTCTCGGGGGGGGGGGGGAGTATTCTACAGAACCTCTTCTCCCAATCCATCTGTTGGGTAGAGTCTCATCAAGATAGGCCCTCACATCTTGATGGTAGTGTGAGGGTGCCCCATCTTATTGCAAATAAAAGTTCTCATCCTCAAAGTCCTCTTGAATATGTGGCATGACAGCTTCATGCAGCAAGTTCAACTAATTGGCACCAGTTACAGTGCCGTCGAAAAAGAATGGTCCAGTTAATCGGTGTGCTGATAAGTTGCACCACACCGTCACTCCTGGAAAATTTGCATGATGTTCCTCCATTACATGCGTATTTTCAGGTGCCCAGTAAGTGCAATTGTGCCGGTTAATTGACCCATTTAATTTAAATGTGGCCTCATCCTTCCACACAATACGTCTTGGAAATTGTGCGTCCTCTTCACATTTTTCAAAGTACCACTCACAAAACTGCATTCTGCTATCCGGATCATCTTCGTTGAGAACGTGTACTCTTCTTGGAATGTAACTTTTCCAATGACTGCTTCAACATGTGATGGACACTTGATTTTGGTACCCTTATCTCACGAGACGCTTGTCGCACAGATTTTCTTGAACTTTGACGATACATTTCAATCAACTTTCTTCTGTTGCTGGCCTCGTAGCTGTTCGTGGTCTTCCTGAACGTTGCTTATGGATATTTTGAACAGTTCCATCTTCAAATTTATCTCTAATTCGAGTGATAGTAAGTCTTGTAGGTGGATCTAGTTGAAATTCCCTTCTAAACTGTCTTTGCACTTCCACTACGTTTTCATACTTCCAGTAGTATTTTAGGATACATTTTCTTTCCTCAAAGCTTGGTCTGGGTTCAGCTATTATTTCAAATCCGTTAAACCTACAAAATAACGAAACTTAAGTGAGTTATCAGCTGTTGAAATGTGTATACATTTTTTTGGGACACCCTGTATATATATTATTTTATTTTTACATAGCCTGGAAACCTATTCTAAAGAATAAACATGGAACTATTTCTGCCACTTCAGATCTCAAATAAGTTATCCAAATAGATTTCTTCCTTAGAGACTTCAGCATGGAAGGGATGCCACATTATTAGCTGTCATGATCCACCAAAACTTCTTGGAAGAAAGAATGCAGCACTGCATCTTAATAACATTGAAGTTGACTAGGTTATCTCTGCCATACCGAAGAAAAGCTTGAAGGTCTATAACTAAGGCTTTCATCCTTGATGTCAAACGAATAGATGTAATGTGTACAAGTGAATGAGTTATTGTTCAGTGAAAGATCACCTCTGTGTAGAACCAAGAGGATAGTGACAGAAATTATCCCATTATCACTCCTCCAAGTGAGGATCCCATCCATCATAGCACATCGATTTGCCAGAGGGAAAGCCGGTGTACTATCAATTACAGAGAATACGTGGTAGCCTAAGATGCTACTTTCTTAATCAGGTCTTAATGCCAGAACTGAAAAAATGCTCCAGAAATGTAAAGTAACAACACTGGTTCGTTTCTTCAATCCTTTTTACGGTGTGTACAGAAGTGGATGATGTGCAGTAGTGGCTAAAAACCTAAGACGAACACTATTTCTGATTATTATTATTATTATCATTATACATTTTCTGGAGTCAAGACTCATCGAGGGAGGCAATGGTAAGATGCATTTTAACAGAGATAACGTTTATCATACCTCAACTTAAATTGGTTCGATGTTTGCACCCTTACCATCTCATTGGCAATAAATTCCATTCACTAACCATTATATGCGAAAAAAAAAAAAAAAGTCATGCCGCACCACAACTTTATACAACTTCCAAGAATGACCTCTTGTCTCTTTCTCTTTCCTCCTTGAATCCTTTAAAAAATATCTTGGGCATTTATTTGATAAGCACCACTTATCAATTTATGTCTCAATCATATGTCCCCTCTGCCGCCTATTGACTAGCGTCTGTAATTTACATTCTCTGAATCTAGATTACTGTCTTCATAATCAGTATTCCACAATACCAATATTGCTTTTATTATTCGTCTCTGAACATTGTCAACAGCTTGCTTCTCACATGGAAACGCAGGTGACCAAATTAATGCGCAGTAATCCAGATGTGGTCTAATCAAAGCCTTGTACAGCAGAATGATTACATCTTTATCTCTACTTGTCAGCGTTCTTAATATATTGGCATTTCTTTGTGCTGTTATTATCATTTTTGTAATATGTCCCTTGAACTTCAATTCTTTATCCACCTGTAATACAACTTCTCCAATATGATATGCAGCTTTACATGTTTGAGATCCATAATGCAAAACCTTACATTTACTGGTGTAAAATTGATATCCCCCACTTGTTGCCCACATAGCCATTTTATTCAAATCGCTCTGAACATCTGCATTATATCTAACAACTTTTCCCATCTCAGCATCATCCGCAAACAGCTGATTGTAACCGCAAATTCAGAGGAATCAACTTGTGGCAATTTGAATAACTGACGATTTCGCGGCTACACATTCAAATTTTCGAATTGCGCGCAAAGAGATCATGTGGATGTACTCAACACGATAAATTGCAAAAGACGCTCTCTAAGTAGGCTGACCATACGTACCGTTTTGAACGGGACAGTACAGTTTTTTTCATATTTCCAGGCCGTCCCATCGTTTTAATAAAATTGTCAATTTTGTCCAGTTTTCAATGAAAACTATAAATATACTTTCATATTGGTCAGTCATAAATTATTATTCATAACCTCTAATCGTATATCAATATCATGGATACAAGTAATTTGTATAACCATGCAGTCGCATTGTTCGATACTAAATATCGATATCTGCAGTGATTTATTCAGAGAAATTAAAAATATGTATGTTGGCAACACTTGTGCGGTTCAGACGTAGAGTAAGTTTTTGTTTTGCCTGTATGCTAACCGTTGGCTTTGTTATTCAATGCCGGTGGTTTAAATTTCATATTTTTTTAAAGTTTTAAGTCTATCCTTGCAAAGTAAAAGAGGCGAAACTGCAGTTTTAATGACGATCTCCAGAAAAAAAATTGAAATTTATTTAACTAGACAAGCTGTGTACAAGTGAAGGAACAAAAGTACAGATTTTTTCTGAAATGAGCGAAAAACGTCTAGACTTTCAAGACATTGGTAATATTGTAGAGTTTATTCTTTGTCTTCCAAGGACGTACAGCACCTGTTGAGAGAATATTTTCTGTTATGAACAGTATGTGTCAAAGGAGAAATCTAGATTAAATGTTGGGACAATGAGGGCTATGTTAGTTGTAAGACAAAATTGTGTCATGTAGTGTGAGAAGTTTTCTGATTTGATGTTGAAAGACCGAAATTTGCTGCATAAGATCACTTCATTGGAGAAATATTCATGGTATAATCGTGGTGAAATATAGTCCTTCCCTCTACTTCTACCTAAATTTTTATATGGATTCTGTCACTGAACAACAATGGTAAGCTCAATATGTTTATGTAATAAAACCTTTTTCATCATTTTACTTTTCATGAATACAGAATATTACGTAACCCCCGTTCCGTTTTTGAAATCTCAATGTCCCATTTTGTCTCAAGAAAATATAGTCAGCCTATCTCTAAGCGAATTGTGAAAGAAGGAATACAATGTCTTGTAATGTCTCAAATTCATCATCTAGATGATTTCTCGCAGGAAAACATTGGAGAAGGCTGCAGAGTTACTGATATTGCCAAAGAATTTGTTTGTTTGTTGATGGAGAGATATCAAAGAGTAGTTTATTCAGGAGTAGAGTCCAAAAGACGGCCTGTGACTAGTGGTGTGCCACAGGGTTCTGTTCTTGGACCACTGCTGTTTAATCTGTTCATTAACGATATAGGGAAGGGTCTAAGTGGGACAGTTCATTTGTTCGCTGATGATGCAAAGTTGGATAGGGCGATAGTGAATGCAGAAGATGTCAAAGTCTTGCAAGATGACTTAGATAGATTGGAGTTCTGGACTAAGGAGAATGGATGTCAATTTAATGTGACAAAATGTAAGGTTATGCATTTCGGAGTGAAAAGATTAGCAGCAGTATAGCACATTGGTGGAACTGTACTCCAAGAGATTGATGAGGCCAGGGACTTGGGAGTGTTGGTGGATAGGGAGATGAAGTTTAGGGGGGCACATTGCGAAAGTAGCTAAATCAGCTCATCAACTCACTTGGTTGTTGAAAAATACCTTGACGAGCAGAGACAAGCAGGTTATTGTACCTCTGTACCGAGCCCTGATAAGACCTCATCTCGACTACTGTGCCCAGATTTGGTCACCTCGGTTCATTCTTGATGGGGAGGAGGTGGAGAGGATCCAGAGGCGAGTGACTAAGATATAGCAGGTCTATGGAATGAACCATATGAGAACAGGTTGAAGATTTATGGGTTGCAGAAACTAGTTGATAGGCGGAAAAGGGGAGATATGATTGAGACATTCAAATTGCTAAAAGGATTCTATAGGATTAATTCAGAGGATATTTTTGAGATCAGGACAGGTGGTGGGAGAACTAGGGGACACCCATGGAAGCTGGGCAAGAGCGTGGTTAGCAGGGGTGTTAGAGCTGGGTTCTTTACTTTTAGAGTGGTAAATGAGTGGAATAAGCTGCCAGAGTCTGTTGTGGGTGCTGTGACAGTGAGCGAGTTCAAGTCAAGGTATGATAGATACTGTGAGAATGTTGAACAGTTGTGTGAACATGATGTTTAGGGCCTCCCTCGATGAGTCTAAGGACTCCCTGGAGTAGCCCGTAATAATGATAATGAATTTGGAACCACACATAACGTTGTATCCAAACTCTGTGCAACGTTTAAACAATGGAATGTGTTTCAGGTGTTTGCACGAGGTCGCTCTCACTTTACCACGGAGCATGAAGAGAGAATTTGGGTTATAACAGCAAAACAAAACATAGAACATACACCATGGCAGGTCAGCTTGCAAGTCGGCTCCATTCAAGCGCAGGTATGCAGATCTTTCGACAAACTGTGGCAAGACGTCTGCGAAAAGTAGCCCTACACTGCCCGAAGGCTTGTTGTCTGCGTCTCTTTATCCACAGCTCATTGTAGAACACTTTTTCAATGGTGTTATATCCATAAAAATTAAACAAGACACCAATGGGCTACTGTACTCTTTACAGATGAGAGTCTTTCCTCAGATTCTAGACGATACTTGATCTGGTGTGAAAGTGGTATTGCTCACCATCGCGAGAATGTCATTGAAAGGAATAGATATAGTGGTGCTTGGGTAATGGTTTGGGGATCCATTATGCTTAATGGATATACCGAGCTACAAGTGCTAGAAAAGGGGACTATGAATAGTGAAAGATATTGCAATGAAGTTCAATATCATGTTCGATTTTTTTGTGGTGCTGAAGACAAAGAATTTATTTTTATGGATGACAATGCCACATCACTTCGTACACGAGAAGTGGAGATACTTCTGTAGACCAAGGATATTTATAGAATCGAGGGGCCCACATGTGCTCCCCCAGATTTCAACTCCATAAAACACGTTAGGGGGGACACAGTAGGGAGACACATTTCTGCTCGAAATTCCCCTCCACAAAACAAATAAGGCCTTCTCTGAAGGAGGAGTGGGCCAGTTTTCCTCAAGAATTGAACCACTTCGTGCTAAGCATGGTACGCCGTTGTGATAAATGCATCGCAGTTTGGGGTGGACATGTTGCATACTGAAATGTCTCTCTGGATATTTTCTGTAAACAGTGTACATTAATTCCTTTAGTAGGTCCTGGAAATTTGTAACTTTCACCTAAACGTATTACAATTTAATTTGTACGAAATTTATAACACATGTTTGTATAATATACAGGTAGTCCTCGACTTACGACGACCAAAATTATTATTAAAAATTCTCTAATTTAACTTTGCCGCCAGCGTATATATATACATATATCACATTGTTTTTGTATACGCATTGCAGTATTTGACAATTTTACGAAACAACAAGAAGATAAATAAAGCGAGCATACATTTAACGTTAGTAAAGGTTGCTTTTATCGATTCAAAAGCCGATTTAATTTACATAACATACGAATAACGGCAGAAACTGCTAGTTCCGATTTTGAAACTGCCGAAATTTTCAAGAAAAAGATGATAAAAGATGAAGGCTATTTGCTAGAGCAGATTTCTAACGTAGATGAAATCGGACTGTTCTGGAAAAGAATGCCAGAACGAACTTACATTCACAGAGAAGCTACATGGGCGCCTGGTTTTAAGGCATTTAAAGATAGGATTATGCTTCTTCTTGGAGGAAATGCTGCTGGTTTTAAATTAAAACTATTTCTTGTTTACCGTTCACAAATCCCCAGAGCTTTGAAAAACTTTGACGGTTTTTCATATTCATTTTTTCATGAGTTGCCGGTTTACTACAGGAGTAATCCTAAGACTTGGATGACAATTG
This sequence comes from Typopeltis vanoorti, assembly GCF_054136105.1. Classification (NCBI taxonomy): domain Eukaryota; kingdom Metazoa; phylum Arthropoda; class Arachnida; order Uropygi; family Thelyphonidae; genus Typopeltis; species Typopeltis vanoorti. Next base: position 81,625,560 of record NC_143549.1, read on the forward strand.
TTTTATTCGAATACTGGTTCTTAAATTGTTTTATTCCAGAAGTACGTGCCTACTGTCTTGAAAAAAACATATTCCTTTTAAAATTCTATTGCTGCTGGACAATGCTCCAGGACATCCTCTTCATATCGGCGATTTGAATGAAAATATAAATGTGATGTATCTACCGCCTAATACAACAGCTGTGATTTAACCTATGGATCAAGGTTCGATTACTACATTCAAGACATATTATTCAAGACATATCTGAAGACTACATTTTCTCGAGCAAAACAGCAATGGAAAACGATGCTATAACATTATGCGATTTTCGGAAAAATTACGATATTAACCAATGTATCCAGAACATTGGAACTTCATGGAAGGAAGTATCGGAACAATGTAAGCGAGGAATTTGGAAGTTACTACCGCAGGAGACACTCGAAGAGTACAATGAGCACAGTATGTTAGAACAAATTGGTGAAGAAATCATTGAAATTGCAAGAAAACTGGATCTAGAAATCAATATTACCGATATCGAAGAATTAGCAGATCATCACGAAGAAGGAACTGACTGATCAAGACTTGCTTTTCCAAAACGAAAGAGTTGTAGAAGAAGAAGAAGAAGAAGAAAGGAATAATGAGGAAGATGAAGAAGAGAAATCGTTAAAAGAAATTTACTGTAAAAGGATTAGCTGAAGTATTTTCTAAACTAAATCAAGGATTTCAGCAACTCGAAAATATGGATCAAGACACTGATCGCTTCGCAAAAGTCGAAAAGCGAATTTGTGAAGCAGTCAGATGTAATTGCAAAATATATGAAGAAGAAAAGAAAAAAAAAACCAAACAGACAACATTAACCAATTTTCTGATTAAAAAAACTACTTCTGATCGCGAGAAATAATCATATCGTTCAAATGAGTGACAGTTACTCACCTGTTTAATTAAAGACACCGTTAATAAGTTTTTGTTTATGTTTATGTTAACTAATATTTAAAGGAATTTCAAATTAATGTAAGTGCGCCATTTTTGATATGTGTTTATGTATTTTTTCTTTCTTAATTTTGTATTTATATATATATATATATATATATACAGTATATATGTGCTAATAAATAATTTATAAATGTTTATGGAAGTTTATATATTTTTAACCGTTTAAAGTTAAGCAGAAACCTATTTTATGAAACTATATCAAATCAAACAAATCAAGACTTAAAAAAAGTCCTCGCCTTACGTCACAATCGACTTAACGGAGAATTTGGAAAGGAACCCAGCCGTAAGTCGAGGACCACCTGTAATTTATTAGTATATATAGGGTGTCCCAAAATTCGCGCAAGATTTAAATTTAGCGCCATTTGTGCGGTAAAGTGTTGCCAACGAGAAAAAAAAAGGCAGCGTGACAGCTGACAGTTCAGAGTTATTAAAAATGGAGCGCTACACGAAAGAACAACGCATGTTGATTGTTGAACAATTTTCGTACAAAATATGGTCGGAATAGTGATTTAACTTCATCAACTGTGAAAAGATTAATTAAAAACTTCAAGGAAACTGGATCAATTAGTGATCTTATGCACTCTGGCCGTCCTTCAACAAGTCGTTCAACAAAAAACATCGAAGCAGTTCATGAGAGTGTTGCTGAGAGTCCAGTAACATCAATTCGGCACCGTGGTCTTGAATTGGGCATTTCGAGAAGCTCTATACAGCGTATTCTCACGAAAGATTTGCATCTTTATGCTTACAAAGTTCAATTGACTCAAGAACTGAAGCCTACTGACCACGCACACAGCGAAGAGAGTTCGTTGAATGGAATATGGAACAACAACAAGTGGATGCTTATTTTTCGAACAAAATCATCTTCAGCGATGAGGCTCATTTTCATCTTGATGGCTTCGTTAATCGACAAAATTGTCGCATTTGGGGTTCAGAAAATCCACGAGTGATTGTTGAGAAACAAATGCATTCACAACGTGTCACTGTTTGTTGCGGATTTTGGGCTGGAGGCATCATCGGTCCATTTTTCTTCGAAAATGCGGTTGGTAAGGCAATAACAGTTAATGGTGCTCGCTATCGCGACATGATAATCCAGTTTTTTGTGCCTAAATTGTAAGATATGGATGTGGACGACATGTGGTTTCAACAAGATGGTGCCACATGCCATACAGCCCGAGAAACAATTCAATTATTGCATGGGTCATTTCCTGGTCGTGTAATTTCCCGTTTTGGTGATCAGAATTGACCGCCCAGATCATGTGACTTAACGCCGTTGGACTTTTTTCTTTGGGGTTTTTTGAAGTCTAAGGTTTTTGCCAACAAGCCCACGACCACCCACGCCTTGAAGGAGGAAATTGAGCGCTGTATCAACGAAATTCAGCCACATTTATGCAAAACTGTCATGGAAAATTTCGACAAAAGAGTGCGTATGTGCCAGCAAAGCAGTGGAGGCCATTTACCCGATATGCTATTCCATGCATAACCCTATACTGTATACTTCATGAATCAATACGAAATTGCAATTTTTAATTAAAAACCTGTGTTTTCTATCAAAATTACTTCTTGTGTGAATTTTGGGACACCCTGTATAAAGCCAGCAAAGGTTGGTCGATTGGTAAATCTTCTGCTAATGATGACTCACTCAAAAAGTTAAGCAAGTTTGAGCGTGGTCAGTAGTTGGAAGAGGTTCAATCGTTCGATGCTGTTGACACACTCTCTCCCTCGATGAGTCTTTGGACTCAATCGAGTCCAAAGACTTTGAACTCCCTGGAGGTATCAAATAATATTATTATTATTATTTGATACCTCCAGGGAGTTCGAAGGCAATAACTTTATGCCTATAATGAATTTTTTTTTCATATACAGGTAAAAATGTAGTTCGTACTTAGCTTTGAACACCAGTGTAGTCAGATATACAGGGTTGCCCATGAGTCATGAAGGGGTTTAAAATGTGAATAACTCATTGCTAATAAAAATCTTCAATTTCTGTGTTTCATATAACAAAAAATAAAATAAATAAAATAAATATAAAGTACTTAAACCCCTTCGTGGCTTATCAGCCATTCTATAGAAATGTGGAATCCAAAAGTGATCATTCATTAATTGGTGAGCCTCGGTAAGGAAGAATTCGATTGCTGTAGGACGTTTTTTCACTTGGTTACTAAGTATATCACTTTGTTACAAAGTGGCAAAGTCTATGCACTTTGGGGTGAAAAGATTATCTGCAGTATACCATATTAGTGGAAAAGTACTCCAGGAAATTGACGAAGACAGAGACTTGGGAGTGTTGGTGAATAGTGAGTTGAAGTTTAGGGAACTCATAGCAAAAGTGGCTAAATCAGCTAATCAGATCACTTGGTTACTGAAGAATATTTTGACGAGCAGAGACAAACGGATTATTGTTACCCTTCATCTTGCCTTGATAAGACTCCAGCTTGACTACTGTGCACAGATCTTGGTGCCAAGGTTGCTTGGTGATGGGGAGGGGCTGGTTTATGGAATGAACCTTACGAGTACAGGTTGAAGATTTGTGGATTACAGAAATTGGTTGATACGCGGAAATGGGGTGATATGATTGAGACATTCAAATTACTGAGGGTTTTTTTACAACATTAATTCAGAGGAAATATTTCAGAACAGGTCTGGTGGTGGAAGAATTAGGGGCCATCCATGGAAACTGAGCAAAAGTGTGGTTTAGCAAGGGTTAGAACTTGGTGTTTTGCTTGGAGAGTGGTAAATGGGTGAAATAAGCTGCCAGAGTCTTTTGTGGGTGCGATGACTGCGAATGAGTTCAAAGCAAGGTATGATAAAGACTGTTCGAACGTTGAATAGTTCTTCATATGATGTTCAGGGACTCCATCGATGAGTCTTAGAGTTGTCCGTAATAATAATAATAATAATAATAATAATAATAATAATAATAATAATAATAATAATAATTATTATTATTATTATATTTGAGAAGAATTTATATTCCTTTAATCCTTACCTGAAGCAAACAAATTTTGCTTACACTTGGTTAAGAATTAACCAAAAGTATATAATTTGATTATTGCGGAATTTCTCTATTATGGCCAAAGTGGAGGTAGTAGATTGGTTAGAAAATAGTAGAATTTTTTGAATATAGATTTGTTCCCATGCTGTAGAGTAGACACCGTCTGAACATAAAAGAATGTCGCAATGCTGTGGAATTGATGTGAATTCCAGAGTACAACTGCAAGAGATTATCAAGACCAAAGATGTGTCTCGGTTATTTAAGATTATTTTTATGTTTTTTTTTGAGAAACTCCTCAGTTTTTTATGTGGCATCCAGTCGTCGTCAACTCTTGATGATCTTGTGAACAAAGGTTCTCCATCTCACTCGGCCTCTTGTCCTTTCTTTCAGCAATTGTTGTAAGTTCAAGTTGGTAAGTCCTTTTATGTTGTCCATTCAGCTCTTTTGTCGTTTTCCTCTTCTTATTCCCTCGATCTTCCACAACATAGCCTTTTCCAAAGTACATTAACTGCTGTTTAGCGATCATCGCCTCCAAAGAACATTCTGTCTTTATGCTCTCTAAAACCTTCTTATTGGTCATTCTTGAAGTCCATGGGATTCTTAATGGTCTTGTCCACACCCATAATTCAAATGAATCAATTCTATTTTTCTTGGACTTACTCACATCTCTATCTTCCATAATTTTTGTCAGGAGCCATCACATTGTTTTGCTGATGTTTAAATTAAGCCCGACTTTGTTACTGTCCCTCTTAAAGAATAGAATCAACAGCACCAGATATTCCACAGTTTCTGCTATGAGGGTTGTATCATCTGCACATCTTAAATTATTTATTTTTCTGCCACCAGACTTAATTCCAGCTGTATCATTGTCTAAGTTAGCCATTCTCATAATATATATATAAAAAATTCACTGTAAATATTAAAAATATAGGGCGACAGAAGAGCCTGTGTAGCTCAAAGAGCCTGTGTAGCTCAGTGGATGTGGCGTTTGCACACCACCGCGCTAGGCCGCACGAAGGAAGTCTTGGTTTCGAGTCTAGTCGGCGACTAGAGGAAATTTTTCTAAGCCTTTTTTCGACCGGTTCCCGAGTTAGTCGATCTCTGGCACGGGCAAGCAGGTTTTTCCTCCCGGAAACTCGGGTTTTTCGTCCTGTAAACTCAAGAAAATCGACCGTAGAACCCACATTATTTCAGACATTAAATATATTGTGTTAGGGTTAGAGACCACGAGATGGCGGCACATTTGAGCCGTCTCTCTTCACTGCGTACCGCTTAATTAGTGATAGCCTTGGGCCATCTGTCTCTGATTGGGTACCAGTGGAGATTGAACTGCCCACTCAGTCTCCAAAAGTTAGATAGGGCTAAATGGCCTCGCCTACTCCCGTATATACGGGAATAAAAAGGCGTTAGCTGATTTTTTTTTTTTTTTTTAGTATACAACCCAGGCACACCCCTTTTTCTACTCTAACACTGTCTAATTCTCCAAAGATTGTTTTTACTGAAGCTTCTTGGTTGTCATACAGCTCTCTTATCAAGATATTTAGATCCCATTGATCTCATTACTTTGATTCATGCAATCAAAAGTTTTTTATAATCAATAAAACAGATGACAAATAAACCATCTCATGTTTGCCATTTGGTCTCTGGTTCCTCTACCTCTCCTGAAGTCTGCCTATTTTTGTAGCATTTCTCTATCCACATATGGCTTCATCCTTTGTTTGATCACTTTCATCAAACTTTACTTGCATGTGAAATTAAAGCAATGGTTCTATAATCCTCACAATCTCTGGGATTTGATTTTTTGAAATAGGGAGAATACTGATGATTTCTAGGCCAGTATATTATCTTCCAAACCTTTCGAAAAATTTCAGCCAATATATTCACTACTTCATCCCTCGCTGCTCTCAATAATTCCACTGATACTCCATCAGCTGAAGGAGTTTTTCCTTTTGGCAGCTGTTCTACTTCTGCCATCACTTCGCTTTTCATTTTCATCGCTAATCTAGGGATAAATTTCTCTGTAACATCATTTATTTTTCTAACCAGATCGTTTGTTCTACCCATAATATTGCTTTCTTCATTTTCCTTGCACCTTTTGTCTAGATTTTTTCCTAGCCTGTCTCTGGAAATCTCCACTAACTTATCTAACCATTTCTTAGTTTCTCCGAAGTTTCATTTTCTTTTCCATCTACTATTTGAATAGCTTCTTCTGACAATTATTTATAATATTTCTTTCTTGTTGCTTTATTTAGAGTCCTCTTTGCTGCTTCTGTGACTGTACATTTTATTTCTTACCACAGTTCTAATTCTCTTCCAGTCTTCTTCAAATGTTTCAATTTCCTTCCAAATTCTACTTTAAATTCTTCATTTATATAATTTGAACCAAATCTGATACTGTCCTTTTAGCCCGTAATTTCATTTTAACTTTATCTATCAGTAATTTATTATCTGTCCCACAGTCCGCACCAGGTAGTGTTTTTGCTGCTTAGATAACATTTCTCCACCTCCTGCTAGACAACAATATAATCTATGTAATTTCTGTTTTCGCCATTAGGTGAAGTCCATGTGTGTAATCTTTTTTATGTTGTTGAACACAAATGTCTGCAATAAATCAACTATTCTCGACACAAAACTTTTTCACCTTTTGTCCTTCAGTCCTAAACCAAATTTTCCAGTGATACCTCGTTCTTTTTCTCCCACCTTTGCATTCCAATCACCTATTATCAAGAGAAAATCAGTTTCATCAGTACTGTCTACTTGTTCAATCTACTGTAAAATTCTTTAGCCTCATCTTCACTTGAATCTGTAGTGGCTGCATACACCTGTATGTGTGTAACATTCACTGAATATACCTTTATTCTGATTAGAATTATTCTATTGGACACTGGGTTGTAACCCAAAATTTATTTTCTGTATTCTTTTCTAACTATGAATGCTATTCCATTTCTTCGAAGATTTTCATGTCCAGAGTATTACATCATAAAATCATCAATATCAAAGTGATCAATTCCTCTTCATCTCATAAAATCTTAACTGGAGTTCTCATTTCCTTCTTTACCAGTTCCAGTTTTTCTTAATATATTCCATGTAAGAGCATGTGTTAAGGGGGAAGGTGAAACCCGAGCCACACCTATGCGCTGTGCCTCCTGGGAAACGCTGATAAGCCACCACTCTACCAATAGGCGAACGTTGCTAGTGAGAATATTTGGCCACTCACCAGATATGTGGAAAACTTCAGATTATATAAGCAAACAACGACTCAAAACGAAACAGCAGAGGACACTTCAATCTTCCCCCTATGACAGCTGGATGCCAAAGCCCACAGGGAAGCCTTCAGTCTGATGAAGGAAAGAAGTGCTCTAATCGCTATTTCTGGAAGAAACCCATATATATATATATATATACATGGGTTTCTATATGTATATATATATATATATATATATATATATATATATATATATATATATATATATATATATATATATATATATATCTACATATATATATATATATATATCTACTCGTATATGTAAAACATACCAAGAAATTTTATAAACTTGGTTTTAATCCTTTTTTCCCAAGTAGGCAAATAAACAAGCAAGTAAGCCAGGTTTGCACCTGAAGTATTTTCAGGTCTGAGGTAACTGATGGTAAAAGTGGTATAAGCTCTGATCACTTGCCTAAGTATACCACAATACAAAGCACATATCTTTACGGACATGTATAATGCTATGTATTATTGGAAGGGCCACTACCCAGACTGGTTTCGACCTTAATTGAGGAGCTGTTTAAGTAAAGACCTCTCTAAAAATTAGGCACTTCCCTACGAGTGACCGAAGGACCGCCCAACTCAGTGTTGTTCCACTCAGTGATAGGCTCAACCCGTCACTGAGAATTTCTCAGTGACGGGTTGAGCCAGCAGTAGCAGGCTCACCCCACCACTAGATAGAGCCATAATCTTAACGGTGGCCCCCACTCAAAGATAGGCAAAAACTTACCCCAAGCAGAGCCTCTCATACCTCAAGGAAGGGGGAATACTTCTCTGCAAAACCACATCAGTGGGAGTCAGATTCAGAACTTATATTTAGTTATACGAGTTGTCACAAGGTGCTTAAACCTTATTAAATAAAAATTACAGGATGAGAGAAAGATGTAGAAAGTTTTTATTACCTTGGATGTACTATACGTTAAAAATACCAAGAAAATTTCTAAACTTGGTTTATAAAATTTCTTGGTATTTTTCCCCACGAGTTTCCCCAAACCTGAAAATACTTCAGGCGAAAACTTGGCTTACTTGCTTTTTGGTTTACTTGGGAAAAAGGATTAAAACCAAGTTTATAAAATATCATGGTATCTTTAACGTATAGTACCCCCAAGGTAAAAACTTTCTATATACTGGTATATATATATATATATATATATAAATCAGCTAACGCCTTTTATTCCCGTATAGGGAGTAGGCGAGGTCGTTTAGCCATATCTAACGTTTGTAGACTGAGTAGGCAGTTCAATCTCCACTGGTACCCAGTCAGAAATGACTGGCCCGAGGCTATCACTAATTAAGTGGCACGCATTGAAGAGAGATGGCTCAAGACGAAAAACCTGAGTTTCCGGGAGAAAAACCCGCTTGCCTGTGACAGAGATCGATTAACTCGGGAATCGGTCGAAAAAAAGGCTTAGAAAAATTTCCTCTAGTCGCCGACTAGATTCGAAACCAAGAAGTCTTCCTTCATGCGGTCAAGCGTCATGGTGTGCAAACGCCACATCCATATACTGTATATATATATATATATATATATATATATATATATATATATATATATATATATATATATATATATATATATATATATATATATATATATATATATATATATATATATATATATATATATATATATATATATATATATATATGCTATTTCTTAACTTAATTTTTAACGGCACTGATTGACTGATTGCATGTAGTTCATATAAGTGAACAGCTAAACAAAAATGGTGAGGTATAGCAGCAAAAGATTAATAAATGAAGCACTCGTTTTACTTTTAATAACATGACCTTATAAGTTTCCTTCTTCCTTTTCAACTTGTGCATAAATTACTTCTTCCATGGAGGGAAACAGATTGTGCCTGTAAATGTCTCTGAATATCAGCATTTGGTTTGGTTCCTTGATTCTTTGACATCCACCTTACAGAAAAGAATATTTGCCATACCTCCAAATGGAAGAGGTTTTTTGTTGGATGTGCACTTGAAACTTGAAAGTATTGCTCACACCAGATAATAAGAGAGAGAGAGAGAGAGAGAGAGAGAGAGAGAGAGAAGGGGAAGGCCCATTTAGAAATTAGTGTTTAAATTAAAGTGAACCTCAAAAGAAAAAAATATTCCTGACTTATAAGCAATTTCGATTATAGGAGTTCCACTATTCTCTCTTAGACAACAATCAAAAAAGACAAGTAATATAAGTATCAATCTTCTATACTCTGCTCTAGGAGAAGTCGATTTCTCCTAGAGCAGAGAAATTCGACTGCAATTTGTCTTCTTCTTCCAGGAGAAGACAAATTGCAGTCTTCTCCTGGAAAGTCAAAGTTTTTATTCGCAATCTCAGACAACCTCCCTTTAAAACTCTCTTCCTTACTCGGTAATGGGAGTGTTATGGATTATAATGAATAGATGGCATACTTGTCTACCATATTCTTGTTTTTATACCTCTAAAATCATTGATATTCATGGTAAAGCTCCAGAGAATTTAAGGATATATACTCATTCTCAAAAGTATGGGCTAAAACTGTTTGTTCCCTTTGGAAAATAGAAAAGCGATAGAGGATTTATTTTATTCGAATTTTAGCATGTCTTGCATTATTTTCTTCATAAAGGATTTTCTTCCTATTTTACCATATTAAGGCCTGGGTACGCTTGTGGAAGTGATGATTGCACAATAGTGCTAACATGCCATAGAAAGAGTTATCATTTCCAACATAGTCACCAACTGCATGAACTTTTCTAACCCTGTCCTCTAAGGTTCCCGAATTAGTCGTTTCATGATACAAGCAAGCGGATTTTTTTCTCCTGAAACTCGGGTTTTTCGTCCTTTAGATAAAACAAAATCGACTGTATAACCCATACTATTCCAAACAGTAACATACTGTGTTAATGTTATGGAGCAGGAGACTGCGGAACTTATTAGCCGTCTTTTTGAAGGGTGTGGTTTATAACTAGTGACAGTCTCTTGCCACTTATCTCTCATTGGGTACCTGTGGAGATTTATTATTATTATTATTCTTGACACCTCCAAGGAGTCCGAAGACTCATCGCGGGAGGACATCCACTGTACAACTGTCTCCACTACTATACCGAACCTCTACTACCAATCATCAACGCCATCTACCTCCCATCACCACCACCACAACTAGTATTTTTTGACTGTAAATTGCGTGTGTTCTGAAGGGCCGATTTTTCTGTATGCGGAATGAAAAACCCAAGTTTCCGGGAGAAAAAACCCAGCTACCCCCCCGTATGAGATCGGCTAGCTCATCTCCGGTTGAAAAAGGTCCCTGAGTTTGCCGCCCCTATCAATACACACCAAAAATACTACAAAAAGTCATAACGATCTATAGGGAAATAAATTAAAACACTATGTTTATTTTTTGAAGTAAAACTTTCATTTCAACATTCTAATATGTTAGTTTTCTTGCTTTTCTGTTAGCAAAATTTAACTTCCTCTTCAATCTCCGATGAGTTAGACTTGCTAATACGCCTCACCTACTACCTATGAGGAATAAAAGGCGATAGCATATGTAATCTTAATAATTATAGCCTTATGGAAGTGGCGGTGTATTCATAGCGCTGGCCAGCAGAAAAAACCTGTTCTATTGTCAAATAGAATAAGTTTTTGCCAGATTTAGGCGATTTTTAGCAAGCGTATTAGCTTTTTCCCCTCTTTATTCTTCTTTTCTTCCTGGAAGCTCTGATTTTTCTTCGATAAACTCAAAAAATCGACCTTACAATGGACGCTATTTCAGAAAATAAATACGTTGTGTTTGGGATAAACAGTTTTCACAGTCTCTTCTTCGCCAGATGCTGTTATTATTGGTGATAGTCTTGGACTAGCTATTCTTGATTGGCTGTCGATGGAGATCGAACTACCTCTTGGTCTCCAATAATAAAATAACCTAAAATTAAAATAACCTCTCCTCCCCTATACAGAAATGAACCAACCGACTTTTTTAAGGTAAGATCTAAAATTTTCAATTCGATATTGTTATCTTATTAGTACTCATAAATTTCCGGATCGAAATAAACTATTGTCTGTTACTGATTTAATTTAAAACACATGGTGCAAGTCCTCAAAGAAGCTTCCATACCTCAACTGGTATGAAAGTTGTCATTTGTAAAGGTTCCTAGGTTCGAATTCCATCTAGGATTTCAAAAACATTTATTATTATTATTATTATTATTATTATTATTATTATCATAAAAAAATTATTATTATTGAGGTATCTTCCTGGAATCAGAAGCTCATCGCTGGATCTCCATTATACACACAATAGCTGTCATTCGTACCTTTCCTTAAACTGTCAGGAACCCGGCGCAGTCCCTGATATACCCACCAAAAATACTACAAAAAGTCATAGCGCCGTATAGGGAAATAAATTAAAACACTATTTTTATTTTTTGAAGTAAAACTTTCATTTCAACATTCTAAAATATTATTTTTCTTGCTTTTCTGTTACCAAAATCGTCGATGACATTGGCGAAGCCTATTTCATAGTAATGTAGGTACTTCTTAATCAATTTTAATCAACATCCTTGCTAACCGGTAACCCTCGTTCTTTCATTAGGAGACATGTACTGAAAAAAAATCTCTGATAATCCTATAAAACCTATATAAGTGCTTTTTCAACTAAAGACATTTCACCAGATTTCTAACAAATGTGGAAAGGATATTTCCTTCCCGAAATTCGGGTCGCTCAACACGCGAACCAAACGAACACAGCAATTAACAGACGTACACTGGTCGGGCAGTCTTTGTTGCTTTGGCGGAAACTCGACAATAGCTGACTTCCAATTTATGTAGCTCAGTGAAAGTGGCAATTGCATCTTCTGCACTAGGCTGTGATGTTTAACCATAGTCGCCAACTGGAGGAACTTTATGTAAGCTTTTCTTCAATCGGTTCCTGAGTTAGTTGATCGCACGAGCAAAGCTTTTTTTTTCCAGGAAAGTCGGGTTTTTTGTAAAGTCAAGATAATCGACCATAGTACCCACATTATTTCAGACAGTACATATCCTCTTAGGGTTAGGTACCAAGAGATGGCAGCACATATTTGCCCATCTCTTCATCGATACCGATCACAATTAGTGATAGTCTTGGGCCAGCTATCTCTGATTGGGTACCGGTGGAGATTGAACTACCCACGCAGTCTCCAGAAACTAGATAGGGTTAAAAATCCTCGCCTACTCCCTATAAGAGAATAAAAGGCGTTAGTTGATTATTATTATTATATTATCTTTTTGAAATCCCTTTATCTTACAATAACCTGAGGTATCTTTTTTCTTTCTTGCTTTCAAAATTATCAGATAAAAATCATACGCTCAGAAAAGTATATTATTTAAACTAGACATGTGCTCTTTTGCATATCAAGGAAGATGCAGTTGAATAATATAAATTTTAATGAATATTTGTTATTTTATTATTTAAAAATGATATATGTTATTTTTAAAGAATTATTTGAATTTTAGCGATAAGAACGCAACTCTGTCTCTTTTTGAGATGAAAATACACGAAGGAATACGTGGTTCATTCCTTCTCGTCATGACTGCAAACATCTTCAATTTAAAGTGTTTTAAGTGCTTCTGATAATAGAAGCAAGCTTTTGTACAATTATTGTTTCTTGCTGCATCTTTTATTATTATTATTATTATTATTATTATTATTATTTGTGACGCCTCCACACCATCTTAGTGACTAATATGAAAAAAAAATGCTCCTGTTTTCTCTAAGAGCCTGTGTAGCTCAGGAGAAGAGGCGTTTGCACTCTACGGCGCTTGACCGCATGAAGAAAGGATTTTGTGGTTCAAATCTAGTCGCCGAAACTTTTCTTAGAGGAAATTTTTCTAAGCCTTTTTTCGACCAGTTCCCGAGTTAATCGATCTCTGGCACAGGCTAGCGGGTTTTTTCTCCCGGAAACTCGGATTTTTTGTCCCATAAACTGAAGAAAATCGACCTTCGAACCCGCACAGTATTTTTAGACATTAAAAATATTGTGTTAGGGAGCAGGAGATGGCGGCACTAGTTTGCCGCCTTCTTCACTGCATACCGATGAATCAGTGATAGCCTTGGGACAGCTATCTCTCTGATTGGCTACCAATGGAGATTGAACTGCCCACTCAGTCTTCAAACGTTAGATAGGGTAAACGGCCTCGCCTACTCCCTATACGGGAACAAATAGGCGTTAGCTGATTTTTTTTTCTTCTAAATTAATGAAACTCTTGGTAGGCAACGAGATACTTCCCATTGTCTACTGGAGCTTTGAATGGAAATTTATTATTATTTTCTTTTGCCAGTTTAATAATTAGAGACAGACCCGTTTCTACATTTTTCGGGGCCCTGTGCGAAATGAAAAGCGGGCCCCCTGAAAGTTAGTAACATTTATGGAAATTTTAAATGGAAGAATATCTTGTTAATTAATTAATTAAATCAATTATGAAAAATATTTATCTATCTATCCCAATGGCTTTAACAGGCCTTTAAGGCCCACAACCTTCCAAGCATGCTTGGATTTCGTAACCGAAATACGAGGATAGAATGGTCACTCCTATGCCTCAAGGTATTCTTGGCAGTATCCCTGTGTGTTCAAGGGCCGGTTTGCCTACTTGCGGGATGAAAAACACCAGATAAATTGGCGGAAAAAACCCTACTGCCCGCGCCCAAGACCGGCTAACTTGGCTATGGCTGAGGAAGATCCTTCAGCTCCTCACGTCTCCGACGGGAATCGAACCTAGGACACTCCTTCCCCAGGCATATGGTTGCGAAGCGCAAAGCCACTAGGCTAACCGCGCGGATTAGATCAATTATAAAAAATATTTATGCACATAAATAAACAAGTATGCTCTTTAGCATCAATTTAAGTAAAGAGAAAAAATTAGTTAAAAATTAAATGTGTTTGTATGTACATGATATATTATTTTATTAAGGAAGTACACATTATCATATAAATATGCCAGAACAATGATTTATTTAATAATATATATCATAATATAAAAATATTAAAAAAAAAGCAATTTCTACTATAAAGAATGAAATATATGTATAACAACTTATAAGAGTTAAAAGAAATCCTAATATATTAAATTTTATTTAACCTAATGCGCTTATCAATAAAATCATTTATAACGCTATCAAAATTCAATTTTTTTGCAATTTCATGCTCTATAGATATTATTACCAGGGACAACAAACGTTCTTAGGACATAGAAGATGGCAAATAGGTTTTTATTAATTTTAATTTGGAAAATGACCTTTCTGCTGATGCGACCGTAACTGGACTGGTCAATAATATTTTAAATTTCGTAGTAATATTTGGATAAATATCCGACAAATTATTTGCACTTATGAATTTTAAAATATTAATGGGAGCATCTTCTGGAACAATATTTCTAAAAATAATTAATTCATTGTAAAATTCAGATTCATCAATATCTGTATTTAATTTTTGATGCAGATGTTTGGAGCAAAATTTTAATTCATTTTCTGTCATTTTTCTTATTAATTTCATATCATAAAGAAATCCAAATGATTTTTCGTGAATTTCATACAATTCAAATTTTTTTTTGACAGATTGCAGAGCAGTATCTAAAATTACAAAAAAAATATTTATACTAAAATTATCTTTGTTATCACCTATGTGTAATTCATCAGGCGTTTCATAATCAAAAAATACTTTTCTTCGACGTACTCGACTTTCTTTAAATTAAATTTCTATTTCTAATAGATTTGACAGTTCTTCAGCAATCTCAAAACAGCTATCAAATGCTGATATTCTCTGCTCTTTAAAGTACTGCACTAACTCTTGAATATGCTTAGTTGCTACATCTATGGGAATTTTTGCATTTTGTAATACTTTACTTATTAAATTAACTTTTGACAAAAGCTCATACCAAATTACGAGGTATAAACTCAAATGAATCTATTTGTTCATATATTCGCCTCCGTAGCGCAATTGGAATAACGACAGTACATTGCGCCCTTCGATTGGAACAGGCCTAAGTTCGATTCTCGTCGCGACGGGAGGAATGTTTATCTGGACGATTTCAATCGAAGGTAAGTTAGCCGATCTCACACGGAGGTAGCAGGGTATTTTCTTCCGGAAACTCGGGCTTTTTTATCCCCATACAGATAAATCGGCCCTTCAGAACACACGCAATTTACAGACAAAAAATACTAGTTGTGGTGGGCGATAGATGGCGTTGATAGAGATGATTCGTAGTAGAAGTTCGATGTAGTGGTTGAGACAGCTGTAGGTATCCTCCCGCGATGAGTCTTTGGACTCCTTGGAGGTGTCAGGAATAATAATAATAATATTGAAACTACTTCTACTTTGATAGTATTATCTGATGCAGTTTTAAATAATTCTTTTAGCACATTTAAAAATTCTGGAATTTAAAAACGTGCAGCTCTAACTGATTCTGTTCTACATTCCCATCTTGTATCACATAACGGTTTTGGAGTTAATTGTTTAACAAATTTCTTTAATATGTCCCAACATGAAGTTGAGGCAGCAAATAATGTAAATATTTTTTGCATAACATTAAAAAAAATTTATTGCTATAATTGATGATTTTGTGACATCCCCTAAAATCAAATTTAAATTATGAGAGGCGCAAGGAGTATAAAATGCCTTTTTGTTTTCATTTAAAATGTAAGCACGGACACCCTTATATACTCCTTTCATATTCGCTCCGTTATCATACTCTTGCCCTCTACATCTGACAATTTAAGATTTAATTTATTCAAAAGTAATTTTATATTTTCAGATATACCTTTACCAGTAGTGTCATTAGTTGTTAAAAACGTCAAGAAGTGTTCACGAATTTCAATATCTGCTTCAAAATATGTAAAATTCTAAAAATTACTGAAATTTGCTCCTGAAGACAAACATCAGGAGTACAATCGAGAATTATTGAATAGTACTTTGCCTATCGTATCATATTTACAATATTTTGTTGAATTTTGGTCCCCATATCAACAATTAATTCATTTTGCACAATGGGTGCAAAAGATACGAATTTTGTTTCTTACCTATAACCCCCCCCCCGAACATTGCATTAAATGATCTTTTAAAAGTGGATCAAATTCTGCAATTAATTATATGATTCCAAAAAAATTACCATTATGGGCTGTGTACAAAGTATCAAATTTACCTCTAAAAGCTAAATTATGTTCGGATAAATAAAGAATTGCTGCTACTATTCGTCTTAACTGGATTTCGTTCGTGCGACTTTAATCTTTCACTTACATGTCGCCAGTCAGAAAAGCCATTATTAGATAAAAATTATCATCAGAAGAAAATAATTTGCAACGAAAAGAGTTGAAAGAGTTTGAATATACCAGCCATCTTATGTTTTGCTTCTCTCCGTTTGCAATTGTCCTAACATAGTGAGCTGTGGAAAAACACCTCTTGTTGTCATCTTTTGGAAAATCATTTTCAGTCGGAGGAGACGGTGGACCACGTTGTGCAATTTGTGTTAGTGTTGCGTTGTTCAAAATTTTGGGCCATGTTGCTGGATCATCAATAGTAAATAGTTCATAGTTCACCTTCCTCTGGTGAACTATTTCAGTATTTCAGAACTCTCGTTATTAATTAATGTTGAAACCGAAGAACTGTTTGTAGCTATTTCAGAACTCCCGTTATCAACTTATATATCTGAAAAAATATATGAGTTCAACTTCATAAATTTAAACAGTAAATTTCTTTGACGTTCCTCAGACGCTTCTTTTTCTTGTTTTCGCTTTCGTTTTTCATGCCCACTTGCGTATTTTCTTCCATAAAAATCTCTCTAACGACTAGTCATACTCTAGAATTAAATACGATACATTATTATTATTATTATTATTTGTGACACCTCCAAGGAGTCCGAAGACTCATCGCGGGAGGACACCTATCATACAACTATCTCCACCACTACACAGAACCTATACTACCAATCATCTCTACCAACGCCATCTACCGCCCACTACAACTAGTATTTTTTGTCTGTAGATTGCGTGTGTTCTGAAGGGCTGATTTGTCTGTATGATGCAATTATAAAATAAGTCATCATCATCATCATCATGCGTATCAAGGATTTAGGCCTAGCTTGGCCTGTTCCGGCCTTAGAAGTCATCATTGAATCGTTTAAGAGAATAAATCTAATACAGATTGAAACCTGCTATTGAAGAAAAATTCTGATGTCATTTAACCTAAAACCAGTTTACAAAATTTATTTTTTAAGATGTTTTGCAAGTAATGTCACATAAAAACTTGCCATGACAGTACGTGTATATATTTACTTGTTCATAAAATCAAAAGCTAAAATCAAAAAACCCCTTAAAATTATTAAAAACACCTGTTTTTAAAATGCACTTTTCCCTATTTAACACTATGTTGTACGATATTGTTATTTATCTTAGAGTAATTTCAAATACTACCGCTCTAGCGCTATGATCTTATTTCGCTTACTATAACAACAATAGTTGGTTGTAAAATTATATACATATATTTTTCTATATAATAATATTTTTTAATCTAATAATTACAATATTAATTTATATAATAATTAAAAAAATTAATTCATTAAAAGCGCAACAAAATTAATTTTTTGCGCTTTGCGGGACTCTGTGCCACCGCACAGTTCGCACACCCATGAATATGGCGTCGATTAGAGATATTTGCTTATGTTCCGGTTTGTGAACAAAAGCGAAACTCATGACATGCGAAGTGATGATTGCTTCGCGATTTGTCAAAATTAGTGTGTGGGGAGGGGGGAAATAAAAAATAATAAATCAGTTGTGTCCAGCTGTACTAACAAAGGTCAGCTTTTCTTCGTTGACAATCCATTACACAGCGCCAGAATTCTACGTATATTGATTACTCATCTGCAGGTGTGAGACTGGCGTTTTATTTCATCACCATCATAAAGAATTATATTGTCAAAACTTATGACATTAGTTAGTGAAATCCAACATTTCGGTTCGTATGTCAGTATCAGTAATAACTGCCAACTATTTCATATTTTCTGAGTATGCAAACTTTCTGTGAGAATGATGGATAGTACCAGAAGAAATCAAATAGTATTTGCTATGCCATACAGATTTTTTTAATGTTATCTTCTAATATGGGAGATTAAACCCCTCTATAACCAAATACTGAATAGGTAGCATATTTTGATTCCTCTTGGTGCTCTTTGCATGTTCACACATTATGTGCATGCAGGGCATTCTCTACTATCAGAGCTGGCATTGAAAATAAGCCTGTGTATTGCAGAATATGCAATCAAGTTTTCTCTATGCTGATTTCAGGTATTGGAGACTGCAGTACTGTCTTCTGTTATAGTAAGTATGTGTATAAATGCCTGAATGGATGATGCTATTCTATCTGTGCACCCAAGTTTTCTGTTTCATCCCCAGATTTTCAGGGTTACATCACTTCACAGTTCAGTTTTTTTCTGGAATACAATAGTATTCCATCCCCTGAAAATCTGGGGATGAAACAGAAAACTTGTTCCAGAAAGAACTGAACTATGAAGTGAGTAACCCTGAAAATCTGGGGATGAAACAGAAAACTTGTACATTTGGTCTCATGTACATACTAACCATTGCATGTCAGTATGTACATGAGAGAAGCCAGAACTGCAATCTCTGGTACGTGCATCTGTCACAGAGAAAAATTTTAACATAGATAAAATACTACATTCCCTATCTCACAACATACAAGATTATAATGAAGCTCTTCTCTTATTTTAAGTACACTTTGAACAGATTGCAAAACCGTTACATAAATATAATTTGCACACAACTTTTTTAAGCTTCACATTGAGCTAGCAATCTTCATCCATTCTTCTAAGACAAGTTCCATCTTTAACACATCCAGGAATGTATCAAGTGTGTTGTGCCTGTAGGTTATTTACTGTAGACAGGAAGAACTATTAAAATCCACTTTGAAATAAAAAAAAAAAAACCTTCATTATGGCAAGTCAGAAGTAGTAGAGCATGTTACAGACGCTCCATCACACAGAATGAAATGGAAAATTGCAGTACTGTGCAGAAGGCATTACATGTGTCTGCCTCACAATGACACATTACCTGAACCCCAACAAGTATGGCTGCATGAATTTACTGAAAGTTTGGGAGACCATCATTTAAAGATTGCTTTCAGCTTAACATCAATAGACTACTTGGGAGTTCTAAGATAGAATTTTAATTCCTTTTTCTGTTATGATTTGAATTACATTGCTTCAATTGTTACATTGAATTAATTGTGGAAATAAATATTGTTTCTACAATATTTGCATAGAGATTAGTTGGTGAGTGGAATGCATTACCTGACATTGTGGTGAATGCAGATACATTGAATGGGTTTAAAGCATGGTTCGATGTGTTTATGTGTAACTGTGTGCCTCCTGCGAGGAGTCTTTAACACCATGGAGATCTGGTATTAATAATAAAAGAATAATAATAATTCATTACACACCTCCCTTCAATATATGGGATATCTGAAATTCACAAAGAGAATGTGCCATTGCTCACAATTGTGGATAGCATTGATTTATGCACCTATTAATTAGTCAGAGTGCCTCTTCACAATACTGGAAATACCTCTTTATACCTGTCTGTTTTAAGTTGTTGTTGTCTTGTCCTTTGAAGAGTCTTAGATGTTTCTGTGTGCTCCTTGTACTGCTTTGGCTATGTCTATGATTTTGTTTGTATAGAGCTGTTGTTCAGGATTAGGATCTATTTCTTGCAAGGATGTTTCCGTGTGCTCCTTGTACTGCTTTGGCTATGTCTATGATTTTGTTTGTATAGAGCTGTTGTTCAGGATTAGGATCTATTTCTTGCAAGGCTGCTGTAATTGCTGGACAGGTAAAGATGTGAGTGGGTGTCAGTTCAGTATTGGGGCAGTTGTTGCAGTTTCTATATATTCTTGTATCATCTGTATTGATCATTCCTCTATAATGTCCTGATTTTGGGAATTTGATGTTGTGTCACTGATTTCAGTGGAATTAGTTTAGCTTTTGCTAGTGCATTGGCATCAGCAAGAGTTATCATATGGGTTTCTTGGTTGAGTTCTCTGGCCTCTTTTGCTAATTTATCAGCTGCTTCATTGTAATCAATGCCTACATGAGCAGGAATACATTATAAAATGCAACGTTACCTAAACACTTTAGTTGATTTAAGAGTTTATGGATGTCTTGTGTGAGCTTGGTATTGTCATTTTTGATTGCCTCCATAGCTGATCTTGAGTCACTGTAAATTCTAATTCCTTCAGATTGTTGAGATGATGATAGATTTAAGTAGGCTTCTAGCGCTTTATTTATTGCGTAGAGTTCGTTGGTAAAATTGAAAGCATTCTCCCAGATCCAACTTTTATTGAAAGTTTTTCACCTTTCGGGAGTAGGAGGAGAACACCAGCACCTCCATTAATCATATTGGTGTCTGACGATCCATCGGTATAACAAATAACCTGTTTGGAGGATGAAAGAAGGTTGATAGTATTTAGGCCTTTTTCTTTGAGCATTTCTTTTGGTTCTTTTTTTGTACAGAGTTTGGTAAGGTTTTAGATTTATGGAGGTATTTGAAGGTAAAGGACTGGAAAATAGAAGTTCTTTGTTTATGTGGGCATTTAGCTGATCAAGACCTATTTTTTTCCTGATAGTGTCATCATATTGTAAAGTTGATGATCTGTGAAGTCTGCATTTTTGGTTCCAATGTTCATAAGTTTTTAGGGAGATATGATCACTTTGGTAGCTTCCGATATTATTTATGAATTTTATGTGGCAAATTTTCGTCTGTCTTCCAGCAGGTCAAGCCCACATTCCTGTTGGGCTCTGATGTTGTTAGTGGATGAGACTGCACCAATGATAATCTTGGATGCTTTTGCTTGTATTTTGTCTAATTTTTTCTTTACCGATGAGGCCAAAGGTGACCAGATAGGTGCTGCATATTTCATTATTGGCCTTATTAGTGTAGTGTAAGTAGTTTTGAGGATTTTTGGCTTTGCACCCCAATTTGTTCCACAAAGCCTTTTCAGTATATTTAATTTTTTTAGAGCTCTGTTGGAAGTGTTAGAGATGTGTTGTGCAAAATGTAATTCCTGATCAATCGTAATACCAAGGTATTTTGGATTTGTGACTTTTTCAATTAGCTTGTTGTTGATCATGACTTTGGAATTGCAGGAATGTCTATTTTTCCTGTCTGTACTAAAGGTGCTTAGTTTTGTTTTGTCTGGGTTGATTTTGAGTTTAAGTTCATCTGACCATTTTTCTAATCCTCGCATGGATTTGTTTAGAGTCTCCTCTGATTCTTTGATTTTATCACTAGTGTGCCAGATGGCTATATCATCTACATAGCAAGTTACTTTTGTGTCTTCTGTAAGGTAGGGATGAATGTTATTGACATATAGAAGGAGTAGTAAGGGACTGAGTACTCAGCCCTGGGGAACATCAGCCCAGGTTCTCCGCTCTTTTGATATTGCTGCATTGATTCTGACTTTGATCTTTCTTCCTCTAATGAAATCAGCAATCCAGATTAAAGCATTTCCTCTAATTCCAATATCATGTACTGTTTGTATTAATTTTTTGATCCAAACACGATCGAAAGCAGCAGTCATATCAAGGAATATGGCAGTTGTCTTTTTTGTTGGATTTTCCTGAAATGAGTCTATTATTGTTTGGCAGAAGTGGAATAATTGATCTGTTGTCGAATGACGAGTTCTATAGGCAGTTTGATAGTAGTTGATTTTCTTATTTTTTGTCAGCCAGTGCATAAGCCTGGAGTATGATTCTTTCGGTAATTTTACAAAGTATACTAGTTAATGCAATAGGTCTATAACTTTAACATTCTGCAGCATTTCTGTCAGGTTTCAGGATGGGTACAATAACTAATTTTTTCCATTCTTTTGGAAGTTTGCCTGTTTGCCAAGAGGTATTGAGAATGTCCAGAAGTTGTTCTTTGGCATTTTTGCCAAGGTGTTTGACCATATGACCAAAGATAAGATCATTACCAGGAGATTTATTAGGTGCAGTTTTCTCGATTGATGAATTTAGTTCACTTAGTGTAAATTCTTCAGAGAAGATGTCATTATATTGGTATGTTCTTGCTTGTTTTAGTATTTTACTTGTGAGTTTATTGAGGGTCTTGTCCTCTCTGTTATACTGAAGTTTGGAGTTGTTTGAATAGGTTTTTGCCAATGTGTTTGCAATTTCTTGATCTGTAATAGCTTGTTTCCCAGGATTTATGATGAAGTTTGTTTTCTGTTGATTCTCTTTTTTGATATTGTTGTCTAGGATTCTAATAATGTTCCAGTGTTGGCTGTTGGCTGTCTTTTCTTGGATTTAGGTTACTGCAAAGTTCTGCCCATTTCTCTTGTTTGCACTTCCAAATTTCGTGCTCTATTTTGTGTGTTATGTCCATTAATTTCTTTCTGTATTCATCAGTTGTATTAATTCTGAATTGTTCATTGATATTGTCTCTTTCTGTAATCATTGAATCAATATTGTGATCTTTCCAGTATGGTATCCAGGTATTTTTCTGCTTGCCTCTTGGTATTGTTGCTTTGGCAGCTTTACTGATGTGTGAAGTAAGGATTTGTAATTTTCTGTCGAGGTTTCCAGAGACAGGTTCATCTTGACAGAGGCTCTCCAAGGTTTGAGTAAACCTTGTCCAGTTGGCTTTTTCTGAAGTTCCATGTCCTTTTGATTTGCTGTTCTTGATCAATCTTGAAGTTTAGTGTTGTTATTATGGGTTTGTAGTCACAGATGGCATTCCTAAAATTTTCCATTGTGCACTTGATGCAATACTATAATTAATAGCTGTGATGTCAATAGCAGATTCAGTTCCTGTAGTTTTAGAGAGATAGGTGCTCTGTCCATTGTTAATTGTTGTGAGTTCCAAATCTGTAAAGAGGTCTTCCAATTGTTGACCTTTATGGTCTAAATTGGGGGTGCCCCACGTTGGACTTTTTGCATTTAGGTCATCAAGTATAATGGTTGCATCAATTAGAGATTCGCTTAGCTTTTCAATGATGTCTGTATCAATATTTGTATTATCAGGATGGTAGACATTTGTGATTGAAATAGAATGGTTTGGTAGATGTATTTCAACAGCTTGAGCTTCCGTCGAACTGTTATTATTTAAATATTGATTTAGCGTGATTTCTTTGAATTTGATTTCTGGGATCTTCAAAAGGATAGCAAGCCCACCACCTGCTCTTTCCTCTCTATCCTTCCTAAGAACTGTGTATCCTTTGATGTTGAAGTTCAGATTTTTATTTAGTTTTGTTTCTTGTAGACAAGCTATATGGATATTGTTTTTATAAAGCATGTATTTGAGTTCATCCATTTTTCTCTGGGTACCATTGATATTGAGTTGCAAAATGTTAATGAGTCCTCGTAGCATATTTATCATCAGGAGCCTGGACTGCAGCCCCAGATGCGTCTGCTGTCCTGTACACAGTAGCATTGGTTGATAACTTTTTATGACTCTTCATTAGAAAATGGGTGCCGTTGCCACGTTAGTCACTTTGAAATCGGACCATAAGAAATTTGGTCAAGAGCTCCAAGGGTCTGGGGGGGGACACGAGGAGGTGTGGTTGGATCTCCCCCTCCCCCCGCCTGTTTTAAGTCCTGTATAAATAAACTTCATCCTCGAAAAGACTGACTTAATGATCAGGTTTGATGTCTACTTGTTCATCAAAACAAATTATTATTATTAACATCTAACCTCTTGGAGTCAAAGGTCTCAATGTGGGAAGTCCATACTCTCTTATACAAAAAAAGATCACTGAAGTGTTCCTTAAACCACTTTCTGCACTCACCATTACTCTCAGGCAGTGCATTCCAATTACTCTCCGTGCAAAGAACCTACTTCTCACTCCCCCTGCTCATACTCTCTTTATACAGCTTCTAGGGATGGTGTCTTACTCTATGAAAGCTCTCCTTCGTATTAATATGGTAACAACCCATCATCAACTTATATGTCTCAATCATATCTCCTCTTTTTCTCTTCACAAGGCTCTCTGCAACTTACATTCCCTCAGTCTGTCCATGTGATATTCCATAAACCTGACACTGACTTAGTAAACCTCTGGACCCTCCCCAATACATCCTCATCCCTAGAAAACTAGGTGATCGAATCTGTGCACAGTAGTCTATGTGCAGTCTGATCAAACCTTATAGGGTACCATAACCTCTTTGCTTCTGTATGTCAGTGTCCTCCTCATTATTGCTGTTATCTGTTGTGATGCTCTACAGTTTTAGCAATGTGATCCCAAAACTTGAAGTCACTCTAGGATCTCTCATCTCTTCCGCCTCCAAAATTTCTCCATTAATTGTATACTCTGCATCCCAACCTTGCGTACCAGATTTCAAGACTTTGCAACATTAAACTGATGTCTTGTTTAATAGGGTAGATGTTATGACCTAACAGGAAAATCTCTGTTGAGATTTTCCTGTTAGGCCATGACATCTACCCTATTTTTCATAATTTTTCCAAACTTTGCATCATTGGATGGTTCATCATCGGCAAATAGCTGCACATCTCCAGATAAGCCAGTTCTAATGTCAGTAATCTACAAGTTAAATAATAATGGTCTTATAAGAGATTTCTATAAGAGGTCCTATATGAGCCATTTCCTATATGGAAGAGTGATATCCCAAAATAGTAAAGTCACCATTGACTTTACTATTTTGGGATATCAGTCTTCCATACACAACCTGCCGATACCTATATAATAGCTGCATACCCATATCTCAACCTTGTGTGGACATCACTGTCATCAACAGCATCCCCCCCCTTCCTTCTTGCCTTTCCTATCCTCACAAAAAATATATCCTTCCATTTCTATTTCTGTCATGATATTGTTCTCAACCAACCAACCATGTTTCACTTATTCCAACTATTTTTCAGGCAAACTTAATCAATGCAACAATTCCATTTCACTTATTTCTGAAACTCCTGGCATTTGTAAATAAGCATAACAGTTCATTTCTTGGTCTATAACTATTCTTACTCATGTTGGCCATCATCTGTGACTTTTCCACACTTGCTGCAGCTACTGCTATCTGCTCACTGCTCACTCTTACCTAAATCGTGTTGCCAAAATAAAAATTAAATTCTAACAAGAAAAGGGGAAAAAAAGAATCTTATATGAGACATTTTGAACTTAGTACTAGTTTAACACCATCATCATCTTCCTATCTTGTATTAGGCCTCAGGGTCTGTCATGGTCTCATTCCATTTTTTATATTGTCTTCCAACTGATCTCTTCCCCATGGGTTTGTATTCAAGGATTTGTTTGGTGATTCTACTGTTGTCCATTCTTCCAATTTGCTGTTTTCATTTCTATCTATAGTTGTGGATATATTCTATTATTGGTGGTTTATTCATTTCTTCCATGATTTCTTTATTTCTTTTATGAAATTGGATATCACCTCGTTAGATGATAGCCAAAGTACTTGAAAAAGTTGACTTGTTCAATAATTGTATTGTCTAAACATATTTCACTTCTTATTGGTTCTCTTCCCTTAAAGGCATGTACCTTTGTTTTCTCTTTTGAAATTTCCATATTAATTTTTTTACTATTAGATTAAGATGATGGATAGAGTACTGCAGATCAGTTTCAGAGGTTGCAAGTATAGCCTGATCATCTGCAAACAGTATTGTGTCTATATTAGTGCATTTGTTAATTGGGATATAACCATGTATTGTGAGCCTCCAATGTCTTACTATAGAATTCATATAGATTGTGAAGAGAATGGGTGATAGGCTACAGCCTTGCCTTACTTCCCTGTTTATAGGTTCCCAGTCAGAGATTCTTCCATTAACTTTTACTGCAATCTTGTTGTCGGTATATGTATCATGGATCGCTTTCATTAAGTATTAAGGGACTCGATCATTTATTAATATTTCAAAACGTTTATTGTGGTTAACTCTGTCAAATGCCTTAGAATAATCAATAAAAGCAATATGGGTTTCCACATTGTATTCTTTATGTTTTTCCAATAAAATTTCTGAACTCATCTAAGCAGATGATTTCTGCTTAGATGAGTTCTTGCAACTTGACACTTTCTTGATTGAAGTGTAATTCAATGCCAAAATGTGAGTTAGTTTGTTGAAAGATTTAATCCAAGGCAATAATAAAGAGAAAAGGAGCAAGAATGTCCCCTTGCAAAACTTCTGTAGAGATAGTGAATGGGTCAGTTAACATTCCATCGACTAGGACTTGTGTTTGAAACTTTTTTGTAGGGAGCCTATATTGCCTTAATGATTTTGTCTGGTATGCCATAATGGGACAGAATTTCAAAGAGTCTGGATCTGTTAATACTGTCAAAAGCATTGGTAAAGTCAATGAAGGTAAGAACGACAGGTAGCTGTTTGTTCCTGGAGCCTTCTCAGAACAGATGCAATTAGTGCAACCATTTCATCTGCCTTGTTTCTTATACTTTTAGCATTTGTATACAAACACAACAGCTCATTTCTGGATCTACAGCTAGTTTCACTGATACCACTTACTCGATGTGATCTCTCCATGCTCAACTGGGGCCATTTCCCTTTCTGCTTCTTCATTTTAAAACCCTTTTCAATTCCAACTGTTTCCTCTTGATCCCTGGTCATCCCATTCCTTTCTTGCCTACACATGCCCACCTCCTCTTGGAGCATCCACCTTTCTCATGCTGTGCATCGCTGTCCAACCTGAGCCTCCCCTTTTCCCTGCTCCTCTTGCACATCCATTCTCTCATTTTCTATACTCATACCATTACTTCCCCATTCATAACCACCTCTTCAATCTCCCGCTCTTCCACATCACTTCCCACTCAATCTGATTCATTCTCTCTATTCACTTCTCTACCTTCCAGCAGCATCTCTTCAAGCGACTCGCACCATAACCACTCAAATGCAGTCCATCGCTCCCATACAGCTCACTTCGTCCCTCAAACTCATTCCACACATTAACAAACTGTACTCCCATCTCCTCACACATTTCAGCCAGCATATCATTCATAATCCTTGCTCTCTGCCTCATTTCATCACAGTCATACCTAGGCAACACGCTAACTACCCTTCCTGTCACACTATTCTCTTTTATCCTTCTAAGCAGCCTCATGATATTCATTCTGACACACTCTTTTCCTCTCTCAAATCATTTGTACCTATTAATACTATTAACTCTTTTGCTCGCTCCTGCCTCATATCCAATGCCTCAATCACTCTACTCATTTTAGCGCCTGGAAAACATATGTGCATTCTATCCTCCAGCACACCTTTAATAATGGAGTCGCCATAAATGCCACTCGCTCATCTTTCATTAACTCTTTCTTGCCATCATGATTTATTTTAATAGTTTTTACCCGAATTTTCTTAATTTCATTCCGCATCCATTTCATTTCTTGCCTCATCCAATCCAATTCACCTTCCAAATCTTGTGACACATTCTCTCTATCATTCAATCTTTCTAACTTTCTAATTCTCGACCCCCCCCCTCTTCTCACTTTCATTCTCATTCATCCTTCTTTGTTTCTGTACTTTTAGTCCAACTTTCGCCATCATTCTTCTCACTTTCACACTCGTTCGTCTTTCTTTGTTTCTATACCTTCAGTTTAACATGCGTCGAATTTTCGTCAACCTTATTGTTCTACAAACATAAAAATGAGCCTCATTACTTCACAGGATGTAATTGAGTGAAGTGGTATCAGTAGGACTAGCTGTAGATCCAGAAATGAACTGTTGTGTTTGTATACAAATGCTAGAAGTATAAGAAACAAGGCAGATGAAATGGTTGCACTAATTGTGTCTGTTCACCCAAAGATTGTCGGAATAAGTGAGACATGGTTGGAAGAGGATGACATCCTGACAGGAATAGAGATGGAAGGGTATGATGTGTTTCGTGAGGACAGAACGGGTAAAAAGGGGGGGAGGGAGTGCTGTTGATGAGAGAGAAATACCCTTTTCTCATAAGAGGACCTCTGTGAGAAAAGGGTATATGTGGAACTACAAGTGGGGGGGGGGTGATTATGAAGAGTTTAGGAGACAGCTTGCGGGTGTATCGTGGAATGAGGAGTTAGCTGGAAAAGAGATCAATGCAGCTTGGGGGATTTTCAAAAACTGTTTCGTAGATGCAATGTCTAAATGTATTCCAATGGTGAGGTTAAATAAGGTAGGTGTGAGATGGAAAATAAAGAGATTAAGCATGCAATACAGAGAAAAAGGACATTGTGGAGGCAGCATAAGAGAAGTGGAAATAACAATTCCATGAGGTCTACAAAGACCAAGCAAGGAGGGTGACTTGGTTGGTGAGGGTAGCTAAAGAGAGGTATGAACAGCAGTTGGCTAATGAAGCCAAAAAGAATCCTAAGGAGTTCTTTCGATATGTAGCCAGCAAAAGAAAGAACGAATGATTATGGAAGGATGACATTGAATGGAGAAAATGGTATAAAGCTGATGCAGAATGTGTGTTGGAGATACTTAATGAGCAGTTCATAACGATCTTTCAATCTTGTGAATGTGACTTCATGGAGGGATTGAGAGCAGTTGATGATGTGGTGGAGAGACTGCCTATAGGTGAGCAAGAGGTGTATGGAGAGTTGAGTAAAGTAGATATTAATAAGGCTCTTGGACTTGATATATCATTACGTATTCTGAAAGAATGTGCCAAGGAGTTGACACCTGCCTGGACATATTTTTTTAACATGAGTCTTGCACTTGGTCAAGTACCTAAGGAGTGGAAGGAGGGCAAGATTGTGTCACTTCATAAAGGAGGTGATTGAACTCAAGCATCAAACTATAGGCCTATCTGTGTGTCAGGTGTTGTGGTTGATAACAATGGTATTATCTTTGATGCACAGCATGGATTTGCTAAAGGGAGGTCATGCTTTAGTAATCTACTTACTTATTACAATAAAGTGACTGCTTCCTTGGACAGAAGAAAAGGATACACAGTAATGTACTTGGATTTTGCAAAGCTTTTGATAGAGTACCTCATGATAGGTTGACAGTCAAACTAGAGCAGATGGGGTTGGATATTAGATTGGTGCATTGGATTGGAGAATGGCTATCTGATAGGTGTCAACAAGTTGTGTATGGGGGAGCAATATCCAGGAAAAGGAAAGTCACTTTTGGGGTGCCTCAGGGGTCTGTTTTAGGGCCATTACTGTTTAATTTGTATATTAATGATATCGGTGAAGATTTGGATAGAGATATTCAGTTGTTTGCAGATGATGCAAAGTTGGGATGAACCATGAAGAGTAGTGAAGACTTGAATAGATCGAGTGATTGGGCACGGAAATGGGGATGTGAGTTCAATGTTGCAAACTGTAAGGTTTTAAAATTTGGAAAACAAAGATAGGATGCAGAATTTATGCTTGGTGAGAATATATTGTTGGAGGGAGAGGAAATAAGAGATCTGGGGGTGATAGTGGATAAGAATCTAAAATTTAGGTGACACATTGCCAAAATTGTGAAGATAAGACCAAGGCTTCTGGGAATGATGCAGAGGACACTGACGTAGAAGTAGGGAGATTCTTGTTCCGTTGTATAAGGCTTTGATTAGGCCACACATGGATTATTATGCCCAAATTTGGTCACTGGGTTTTCAGAAGGATGAAGAGATGTTGGAAAGGGTCCAAAGGAGACTGACTAAGGACAGAAACTAATGAGTTTCTGTCCTCTGGAATGTTGAATAATGTTGAGTATGAGGAAAGATTGAGAAGATGTAATTTGCAGAGTCTGGTGGATAGGAGGAAGAGGGGAGATATGATAGGGACCTACAAGTTGGTAAGGAGTTGTTATAGGATCAATGCAGAGAATAGTGGGAGATCAAGGGAGAACCAGAGGTCATCCCTGGAAACTGTATAAAGAGGGTGTGAGAGGCAGGTTTTTTCGTGCAGAGTTGTGAATGATTGGAATGCCTTGCCTGAGAATGTGATGTCTGAAAGGAGTTTGAATGTATTTAAAACACAGTATGATGAGCTGTGTGTGTGATAAAAGGACCTCCCAGATGAGTCTTTGACTCCATGTGGTCTTGGGGTGGTAATAATAATAATAAATACTCAAAAGTGCTGCATCTGGGCTGTAGAGAATCTTTGCACATTTCAGCAAGTTCCCTTACATTAAAAACAGTCACAGTATGGATAAGATTTATGGTCAAGTTTATTATCAGACCATTTTTCTTCAAAGAAATGCATTGAACTGGACCTTGTGACCTGTATGTCATGGCTGTCCATTATCAGGACATGTTGAGTACTTCCTTCCCATCCCTGTAACTGCAGCAAAGAGGGTGCCTAAACGCAATAGTGTTGATGCAAGATGGAGCACCTCCCCAGATAGGATGTGAAGTTCAACATTACTACATCAGCGTTTTATAGAATAATCAGTCACTCATTTTCTATGAAATGGCCACCACATTCTCTAGACCTTAACCTCTGTAACTTTTGGATTTGGGATTACCTCAAAAGCATGATGTATTGGGATAAAGTTCTTTGCCTGGCAGAATTAAAAGACAAAATGGCACATTATATGTGAAACTTTTTGACAGATTGCATTCTGCTGTAGACAGTGCTTTATGGCAGTATTATTATATATTGGTCCTGCACAGAGGCTAACATATTGAACTTCACCTTCATTGAGCATCCAGATCTCCTTGCAGCATGTCAGATGTATGTGATATGTATTCGTATCACATTATTTCTAGGTATAGAAACAGTGTCATTTATATGCTTTATATTAATGCCAGGAGTATCTGGAATAAGGGAGAGGAATTGGTGGTGCAGATAGCATCAGCCTGGCCAAAAATTATTGGGATCACTGAGACGTGGTTGATAGAAGGGGATATAATAATGGGAATAGAAGTCGCTGGGTACAGCATTTTTTGTCAAGATAGGAGGGTGAAGCGTGGTGGTGGGGTACTGCTTATGATAAGTGATGACCTACGTCCTCTAAGAGTGGAGGCTTTGGAAGGAAGTGAGACAAATGATTTTGAGAGCATATGGTGTGAGGTAGAGGTAGGCAAGACAAGATATTTAGTGGGGTGTTGCTACAGACCCAGGAGCACAGAGGATGGGGACCAGGAGATGTTTAGACAGTTAAGTTTGGCAAGTGCAAGAAGAATGATTGTTATGGGAGATTTTAACTACAGTAGTATAAATTGGAGAGAGGAAGATGCATGTAGCAATAGGGGAATGGAATTTCTAGAATTCTTGAGGGACAAATGTCTTAGGCAACATGTAACAGAGGGAACAAGAGGTTCAAGAGTTTTGGATTTGGTTATAGCATCAGAAGAGTTAATAATAACTGAGATGACATCTCTCCCACCAGTTGGAGAGAGTGACCATATGGTTTTGACTTGGAAAATGAATAGACATGCAGGAGTATCAAAGAGATGGGAACTTATGTGGAATTATAAAGCAGGTGATTATAATAGTCTTAGATGTCAACTTCGGGAAGTTTCATGGAAGGATGAATTGGAATGCCAGGATATCATTAGTGCGTGGGAAATTGTGAAAGAATATTTGTAAGCAGCAATGATAAGTTGTATACCAAGAGTGAAGAAGAGGACACAATTTGGAGTAAAGTGGATGACAAACAATATTAAACAGGAATTGCCTGCGAAAAAGAGGCCATGAAAGAGATATAAGGAGACAGGTGCAGAGAAGATGCATGAAGAATATAAGACACAGGCCAGAAGAGTGACTAGTGTGGTAAGGAAAGTGAAACTGGAATATGAGAGGAGATTGGCCCTAAGATCCAAAGAAAATCCTAGGGAATTTTTTAGCTATGTGGCCAGTAGGAGGAGAAACGACTGTGGAAGAATGATATTGTGGGATAAAAATGGGAATAGAGTGACTGATGCAGAGGACATAGTGGAATTGTTGAATGAATACTTTATTGGAGTATTTCATCCTAGAGGACTCAGTTTTAATGCTAGAGGGATAAGGCTGGCTCGAGGTTTTAGAGGTACAGGAGGAGAGTGTGTTTCAGATACCGAGTACTCTGGATGTCAGGAAAGCTGTCGGACTGGATGGTATTTCACCACGAGTTTTGAGAGAATGTGCTAGGGAACTGACAGTGCCTTTAACCTGGCATTTTCAATGAAAGTCTGGCTGCAGGAAAGGTGCCTAGGGAATGGAAGGAAGGTAAGATAGTGCCATTGCATAAGGGTGGTAACAGACTGGAAGTGTTTAATTATAGGCCAGTCTGTGTGTCATCAGTAGTTGTTAAGATCTTGGAGAAAGTAGTGAGGGACCGTATACAGCATTGGGCAGATGAGGGTAATGTTATCTGTGAAAGTCGACATGGATTTGTGAAAGGGTGCTCTTGTTTTAGCAATATGTTAGTCTTTTATAATAAAGTTACAAGAACATTTGATGAGGGAAAGGCATATACTGCAATTTTCTTAGACTTGGCAAAGGCATTTGACAGGGTGCCACATGATAAGCTGATATTTAAGTTGCAGCACATGGATCTGGATGTCAGATTGGTCAACTGGATTCAGGATTGGCTGTCTGATAGGTATCAGAGAGTTGTGTATGGTGGAGCAATTTCAATGAGGCAGAGGGTTACAAGTGGGGTCCCACAGGGCTCAGTACTAGGACCTATATTGTTTAACCTTTATATCAATGACATTGCCAGTGGATTGCAAGGGGATATTCAGTTGTTTGCAGATGATGCGAAGCTGGGAAGGATTATTAGTAATAGTGCAGATATGGTAGCCCTGCAGGAGGATTTGAATAAGCTAGATAGATGGGCAAATAAATGGGGGTATCAGTTTAATGCAGCAAAATGTAAGGTCTTGAGGTTTGGGAAACATCGATGGGATGCTGCATACTCTATGGGAGGAGTTATACTGGAGGAAGTAGGGGAGACAAGAGAGCTGAGGTTGGTGATTGATAGAAACCTGAAATTTAGGGGACATATTGCAAAGGTGGTGAAGGTAACACAGAGGATTGCTGCAATTATGAGAAGGACACTGACCTGCAGAGATAAAAGGGTTATCATTCCGTTGTATAAGTCTCTGATCAGACCACACTTGGACTATTGTTCTCAGATTCGGTCCCCAGGATTTGAAGGGGATAAATCAACTGTGGAAAGGGTACAAAGGCAGATAACAAAGATGGTTTAAGGACTCTACAATGTTAGTTATGAGGATCGGCTGAGGGAATGTGGACTTCAGAGTTTGGGGGATAGAAGAAGGAGAGGTTATATGATTGAGACTTTTAAACTGTTGAGAGGTGGCTACAGGGTTGGAGAACTCCCCAGTGTCAACCCTGTTGACACTGGGGAGTTCTTTTGCTTGGTTGAACAGCGGGAAGGAGTGATGACAAGAGGCCATCCCTGATGGAAGTTATGAAAGGAAACTGTAAGCAAGAGGGTGAGGAGTGGTTTCTTTGCATGGAGAGTGGTTGAACCATGGAATGCATTGCCTGATGGAGTGGTGAGAGTGAGAACGGTCAATGAGTTTAAGGAGTGGTATGATAGACTTTGTGTTTCTTAGGGGGAGGGGGACCTCCCTTTGATGAGTCTTGATGGGCTTTGTGTTTCTTAGGAAGGACCTCCCACGATGTCTTTTGACTCCATGGAGGCCTGAATAATAATAATTATTTTATGAAATGAGCAAAATAAACATAATTAAATAACTTCTTTTGTCATACTCAGAATCATTTTACAATCACATACCATCCAGTTCACATTAATGTAATTTTCTCCTGCTCACAGCACCTTATTTCTCCTATCAGTAATTTTGAACGAATCTTTTTTATTGTCCATATCTTTTCCCATGAAGAGATTCTGGCTAGGGTACCGACCACATTTGAGGTATTTCGTCTACTGGTTCTCTCTGCAGATTGCTCTGAATAGAAGTACTTAAATTTGAAATACCCTATATGTAAATAAGTGTAATATATTTTCATTCACTTCAAGGCAAAATTAGTTAATATCTGGATGAGTTTACTTTTTTTTCTTTTATATATTCCCATATATTGTGGTTTGTATAAAATCTGTTCTTAAAAGTACTAGTACCTTTATCGAAATACATGACTTCTGTGATATGTTAAAAGAACTATAAAAAATTAATATTA
Source organism: Typopeltis vanoorti (assembly GCF_054136105.1). Lineage (NCBI taxonomy): Eukaryota > Metazoa > Arthropoda > Arachnida > Uropygi > Thelyphonidae > Typopeltis > Typopeltis vanoorti. Next base: position 81,659,844 of record NC_143549.1, read on the forward strand.
CATTGGTATATCATCATCAGTTTCTGATATGTATCCTCAAGAGTTGTTCAGGGAAAAAAAAGGCTAAAATGTAGCACAGGTCAGGTGAGTTCGGTAGTAAGAGCAGTATCGTAACAGATAGTTCTGGCTCTATGCTAGTGTTTTTAGTATATTGTACTATTCAGCTGGATGATGGTGTGATTGTTTTTGTTAATATCTTCCATTATGTGTTGGCTTCTTATAAATAGAAAAAAAGTAGTGAATCATTTAAAGGCTTGTGACTAGTGAGAAATGGAATTTTGGATGTTAGCTGCTTAAATATACTAAAAACAATGAAACAAGAGAAATATTAGCAGCTGAATAACTAAATAATATCTTATTTGCTTATTTATTTATTTTATGTTGTGAATTAAACCACAAAATTAAACATGAATGATCACCAACACCCTGTTCTACACATTTGATGACACTTCACTGCATGTTTTGAGAGAATGTGCTAGGGAGTTAATGACAGCTTTGATATACTTCTAATCTGGTCCTCTTTCAAAAGTATTGGAAAGAGAACAAAGTATTTCTGCTTCCTGAAGGAGATGATGAGACTGGGTCTTCAAATTATAGACAAATCTGTGTGCCTGGAGTTGTGGTTAAGGAGTTGTTAGTGAAGCTGGGATGTAGAATTGGTTTGATAATAGCATTCTCTTTGATGAGCAGCGTGGATTTAGGTTTGCTAAAGGGGGAGGCCATGTTTTAGCTATCATCTTACATATTTACAAGATGATACATGCATAGGTACATTGAAATTTGTGATGGCCTTTTATAAATTACTATGTGACAAGTTGGTGACTGGAAATTGGAAAATGTGGTTAGATAATAGATTATTGTGTTGGATGGGAAATGGGCTGTCTGATATTATTAAAATTAACGATGCTAAGAAATTATATTCCTGATTTCATCCATTATCCAAGTGTAACAAAGTTTGCACATGAAGAATATAATATAATGAACATAATATAATTTCTTCTGATTATGAAATAATTTCTAAGAATATAATTTCCTGGCATCTTTCATTTATAGTATAACCAAGTGAAAAAACTTTCACTTCTCTGATATTATCAACAATTGTATATTGGGGGGGGGGGGGGGCATTATTCCAGAAGTGTTTAGTCACTAGTGGCATTCCCCTTAAGTTTGTTTAGAGGTCATTGTTATTTAACTTGCATGTTAGTGTTATTGGGAGTGGCTTAAGTGAAGATATTCAATTGTTTGGGAGACCTATGAAGAGTAGAGTAGAGTAGATTTTTGACTTTATAGGTGGAACTGAATAGATTGTGTAAGTGGAGTTCCTAGTTCAATGTTTTCAAGTGTCAAGTTTTAAAATTTGGAAAGTAAGAATGATATACAGTGTGTACAATTTCTGGGTATATCTTGCAAGAGGTAGTAGAGATAAGGGATCTAGTCGGTAATAGTAGACCAAGACCATCAATGTAGGAGACACATTGCTAAAATTGTGAGAAGGACATAGTAATGGATTATGCATTGATGCAGAGGACAACATGTATTAGTGAGTTTATAGCCTCTCTCCTTTCGTATATAAGGTCTTGATCAGGCTAAATATGAATTACACCGTACATCTGGATTTTCATTGAGATTAGGATATTGGAAAGGATCTGGAGGCAATTGACTTGGATATGTGTAGTTTCTGAAATGTTGGGGATGAAGAAAGAATGCAGAAATACAGTTTGCAGAGCCATGGGAGATCCACTGAAACCTAGGAGAAGGAGGGGATGTGATAGAAACATGAGTTGGTAAGTGATTTTTGTGGAGTTTTATAGGAATAGAATAAGACCCATAATTTTCAAAAACTATAAGAAAGATGTTAGTAGCAGGTTTTTATTTTTTATGGAGAGGTTGATGTGTGGAATGCACTGAAACACATAGCTCATTACACCTTACAAGATATAATTTAATGGATATGCTTGTTTCAATTAGTCTCTCATGATGAATCTGTTGACTCCATTGAGGTCTGATGATGATGATAACCTGTATATGCTTTTCAACTTGTTTTTCATCAAAAACAGAGAATCCATACTGTGACAGGCATAGCAATGTGGATATAATTAACTGCCCTATTATAATATTACTTATGCTTATCATGAAGTCATGTTAGTTGCTGTGACAAGTCATTGAGCTTAACACTTTTAAGGAAGTGATAAAGAAACATTCTTATTTTGTCAAACTTTGTCATTGATTGGTTTGGAATTGTGATACAGACAATGCAAATCTGATGATGATTATGCAAGCAGTAAGATAGTAACTAAAAATACAATACTTTATCTTTTAGTCTTATATAATTCTTTTAGTCTTATATAATTTGATTAAAATATGTACACAGCTTGAGCTGCAATCAATTTCAACATTTATGCTTCTCACTTTAGTAAAATCGCATAAAAGTTTAAAAATTTTTCCCTTTCAAAATAGGGTGTGTGACTAATTTGGATATGGCAAGAAAATATGATGAGAATATTAGAAGGTTTAAACAAAATGCATTGCAGGTATTTCATAATAACTTTATACTTTTTTACTCTGTTTTGATTAATTGGGTGGTGATCCAAAAATTTAGATGATAGATGTTTGGTAACTTACTCTAATTAGAATTTGATTTTCATTAAAGCAGATGATGAATAAACAATTTTCTAAACATAAGAAAACAATTTTTTTTTTCATGGTTATATTATTTTTTAAATAATTTATATTTCTCAGATTTTCTTGGTTAGTAATACTTTTTGATAGGTGAAATTTCAAAACATGCCTGTGCATTTAGATACTAACAGCTTAACTGGCAATAAGTTAGGTACTTACAGTGTTACTGGCGATAAGTTAGGTACTTACAGTGTTACTGGCGATAAGTTAGGTACTAACTGTTATTGTGCATTTAGGTACTAACAGTTTAATGTGGCTTTTCAATGAAAGTCTGGCTTTGGCAAAGGTGCCCAGGGAATGGAAGGAAGGTAAGATAGTGCCATTGCATAAGGGTGGTAACAGACTGGAAGTGTCTAATTATAGGCCAGTCTGTGTGTCATCACTAGTTGTTAAGATCTTGGAGAAAGTAGTGAGGGACCGTATACAGTATTGGGCAGATGAGGGTAATGTTATCTGTGAGAATCAACATGGATTTGTGAAAGGACGCTCTTCTTTTAGCAATATGCTAGCCTTTTATAATAAAGTTACAAGAACATTAGATGAGGGAAAGGCATATACTGCAATTTTCTTAGACTTGGCGAAAGCATTTGACAGGGTGCCACATGATAAGCTGATATTTAAGTTGCAGCACATGGGTCTGGATGTCAGATTGGTCAACTGGATTCAGGATTGGCTGTCTGATAGGTATCAGAGAGTTGTGTATGGTGGAGCAGTTTCCAGGAAGCAGAGGGTTACAAGTGGGGTCCCACAGGGCTCAGTACTAGGACCTATATTGTTTAACCTTTATATCAGTGACATAGCCAGTAGATTGCAGGGGGTTATTCAGTTGTTTGCGGATGATGCGAAGCTGGGAAGGATTATTAGTAATAGTGCAGATGTGGTAGCCCTGCAAGAGGATTTAAATAAGCTAGATAGATGGGCAAATGAATGGGGGTATCAGTTTAATGCAGCAAAATGTAAGGTCTTGAGGTTTGGGAAACATCGATGGGATGCTGCATACTCTATGGGAGGAGTTATACTGGAGGAAGTAGGGGGAGACAAGAGATCTGGGGTTGATGATTGATAGAAACCTGAAGTTTAGGGGACATATTGCATAGGTGATGAAGGTAACACAGAGGATTGCTGCTATTATGAGAAGGACACTGACCTGCAGAGATAAGAGGGTTATCATTCCGTTGTATAAGTCTCTGATCAGACCACACTTGGACTATTGTTCTCAGATTTGGTCCCCAGGATTTGAAGGGGATAAATTAACTGTGGAAAGGATACAAAGATGGTTTCAGGACTGTACAAGGATAGTTATGAGGATCGGCTGAGAGAATGTGGACTGCAGAGTTTGGTGGATAGAAGAAGGAGAGGTGATATGATTGAGACTTTTAAACTGTTGAGAGGTGGTTACAGGGTTGACACTGGGGGGAGTTCTTTCGCTTGGTTGATCAGCGGGAAGGAGTGATGACAAGAGGCCATCCCTGGAAGTTACGAAAGGAAACTGTGAGCAAGAGGGTAAGGAGTGGTTTCTTTGTGTGGAGGGTGGTTGAGCCGTGGAATGCATTGCCTGATGGATTGGTGGGAGCGAGAACGGTCAGTGAGTTTAAAGAGTGGTATGATAGACTTTGGGTTTCTCAGGGGGGAGACCTCCCCTCGATGAGTCTTGACAGACTTTATGTCTTACGAAGGACCTCCCTCGATGAGTCTTTTGACTCCTTGGAGGCCTGAATAATAATAATAATAATAAGTTCAGTATGAGAGAGGACATGAAAGAGTTGTTGGAAGAGGTGAGAGTGAAGAGTGAGAAAGTGAAAATCTTCAGTATTTTACCTTGATATGATAAAAATGAATTAAGAAGAAGGGCTATGATGGCTAACAATTCGATGCATAGGCTGTATGCATAGAAGGATCCGAGGTTTTGGATGTGTGGAGAGAGTTTGAGGAAAGATTGGATTTGTATAAGAATGAAGGCCTACACCTGAATGCGTTTGGTATCAGGAGTCTGGAAAAACTAATAACTTGGATGAGACCTAACACAAAGAGCCAGGGAAACTAAATTATAAAGTGAAGAATGGTGAGAAGGTGATTGTAAGAGCGACAATGTTAAATAACTGTGTTAATGACAGGAATGGGCTTTGTCATGGAAATGTTGACGACAAGAGAACAATTTCGATTTTTTGTTCGTCCAGTTTGGATCTCATCAAATGTATGCAAAAGATATCTACATGTATAAGGCAATAGAGAAGAATAGAGATCTGCAAGTTGTCCAACTGTGCCATGCAGACTGCAGACAAGAGTATACAAAAGAACATGCAGGTAGATTATTGTCTATACACGAATACTAGGAGTATCGGAAACAAAGGGGTAGAGTTTGTTGCCTTAGTCAATATGTTGGGATCTCGGATGGTAGGCATTAGTGAGACCTGGCCATCAGAATCAGACATAATAACTGGTATCGAGTATCAAGGGTACAGTATTTTTAGGAATGATAGACAGAATAGGAGAAGAGTGGGGGGCTGCAAAGTTTATCAAATGTCTTGAATCCAGTTAGAGTTGAGACTTATGACTGCAATACTAGTAACAATTTATTGTGTGGCCATGAGTTTGAAACCATTTGGTGGGAGGTGGAATCTAACAAGATCAATTACATAGTAGGTGTTGTTACAGACCTGGTGGATCAATTATTAGTGATGAAGAAATGCATCACCAAATAGAAAAGATGAGCACAAAAAGAGTAATCATAATGGGACACTTTAATTATTGAAATATTGACTGGGTAGCAGTAGAATCTCATGAGAATAATGAAAATGCATTTATCGAGCTATTGGGGATACAGCTTCCTCAAGCAGCATGTGACAGGTGGACCTCAAGGTCAAACAGTGTTAGATTTGATTATAGTGTCAGAGCAGAGCGTTTCAGTTAAAGACGTAACTATTCTGCCTCCGGTTGGTTACAGAGATCATGTGGTACTCACTTGAGACGTGACTAGTTTATGAATGTTCCATTCAGAAAAGGTTATATTATGACCAACTGACGAGTATACTGAGTTCAGTGGAATGGGATTGGTTGCTAGATGGGAAGAATATCAACAGTACATGGGAAGAGATTTGTAAGAAAAGGATGATGTGGAAGGAATATCATCTGCATAAGGATGATGTCCGTTATGAAAGTTATAAGCAGCAGGCTAGAATAGTCACATTTGTTGTATGGAATCAAAGTCTGAGTATGAAAAGAAACTGGCTCTGCGTGCTAAAGACAACCCAAGAATTCTATCTATATGCTGCAAGTAAAAGAAAGAATGAATATGAAAGAATAATTCTTCTAAATGCAGATGGCGTGTGAGGGTTACAGATGCAGAAAAGGTTCTTCAACTAATGAGTGGCTATTTTATTAAAAACTATCAATCTGGTGTACGCAACATTGAGCTCCCTGCTACCTCTTCACTGGATGAAGAAACTCAGGTATATGTGGATGAGGTATTAGAGCTGTTGCACAAACTACATAAGAATTCAGCAATCAGGACTGATGGGATATCAGCATGTGTGCTAAAAGTGTTCAGCTGAATTCACTATTCCTTTGGCCAGGCTGTTTAATATGAGTCTCAGAACAGGGAATATTCCGAGGGAATTGAAACAATGTATGGTAATTCAATTGCAAAAGGGTGGTGCAAAGAGTGATGTATCCAACTAACAACCAGTTAGTACCTCAGGAATGGTGGTGAAAATTTTGGAAAAATTGGTTAGTGCTTGCATTCAGAAATGGGCTGACACTGAACTTTGCAATGAGTAAAATGAGTTTACTAAGGGAAGGTCATGTTTTAGCAACTAGCTCACATTCTATAACAATGTTATCATTGAACTATACAAGAGTAATGGATACACCATGATACTTTTGGATTTTGCTAAGAATATTAGCATGAATAAGAGGATGGCTGACTGACAGATATCAAAAAAATGGGTATATGGGGGGGGGATGCGAGTCTGCAAGATTTAAGGTAACAAGTGGTTACCATAAGGATCAGTGCTTGGTCTACTGTTATTCAATCTGTACATTAATGATATTGGGAAGGATTTGACAAGCAACATACAGCTATTTACTGATGATTCAAAGATAGGTAAGGTAATCAGGAATGCTGCTGATATGTACTACTTACAGAATGATTTGAATAGGCTGGAATTGTGGGCATAGGGAAATGGATGTCAGTTCAATGTCAGTAAATGTAAGCCATTCGCTTTGGCTTGATTTTATATCCAGTGTCGTATTATATTGGTGGGATTATGCTAGAAGAAACTGATGAGGCTAGGGATCTTGGAGTGCTAGTAGATAGGAAGTTGAAGTTCAGGGGCCATGTGGCAAAGATTGCAAATATAACTCAAAAGATAATTGCAATGCTGAAATGAACATTCACATGTAAAGTCTCTGACTCCCTGGAGGTCTCTCTTAATAATAATAATAATAATAATTTGTTGGTTTAAAGGAAGAATGAATTATCGGAAGTCCTTTGTATCATTGCAAATTTTAAAAGGCACTAAGAAGAGAACATTCCAATTATAAACGATCTTGCTGACTCACTTTTTCTGGTTCTATCTCTTCTCATTAGGGATTTTCATGAGTATTGTTCTGCTGAACTGGCTGTCATCAATTCTCCACTCTTTTAAGGCTGGTAATGACAAAGATCCACTTATCAGTATCTGTTTATTGTCCACCTTCAAACATACTAAACCACTTCTGATTTTTCTCCTTATTTCTATCCACCTCTATTTTTAATTTTTATTTTGGAACAGTCTCCTTTTGCTGTTTTCCTGAAAGACTTCTGTTGGTTATTCAAGAGATTGTCACTTGCTCACACTTGACATTATTGTGTCTTTTGCAACCTGCCCTGTATTGGGGTTAATATAAAAAAAAAAAAATACAGAGAATAAAATTAAAAAAAAAAAATTGTTTTTTCCTGAATGGAACATTTTACAGTAGTATTTACCAGATATTAATCAGAAATGACAAATAATTTTTGTAGTGTGTTTGAATGCAAAATCATGAGAGTTTAACATTCAGGTGTTAAATAATAATAAATAATAAAAATTTATTTATTATTATTTAACACCTGAATTTTTATTATTTTTAATTTCATCTGAAAATTCAGTCATTATGCGGGCTTAGGGGATAGAAGATAGTAGTGTATTTTTATTTAATTTTCACAGTGAAGTTATCTTTAAAAAATTTTTAAATGCAAATTTAGATTTGTTCTAAAGAAATGTACCTTTTGGTCTTACTTGACTTCTTTACCTCCTTGTCCCCCCCCCCCATTTCATTTACAGTCATTTGTAATCCTGACCATCTCCAGAGAATATATTTTCTCTACTTCTATTAAAAATTTATTTTTCTATTTTAAGTTTACCCATAATCTTTTTTTATTGAGGTATGATCAAAAATTTGTCATTGGATTATTAGCTGCCATTTCTTCAGATTGTGCAGAAGTGACATAATGATTCTCCATTAGATATATATATATATAGTAGTAGACCAGAATCTGCTGAATAAAAGTTGTAATTTATGTTCTTGAGAATTACAGTAACTATATTTTCTGGCTATTGAACATTTTAAGTTAAAGTTTCCAAGAAAGTATATTCTTGGTTTATCCCTTATCCAAGTGTAAGCAAACAAAGTTTGCATGTGAGGTATCTTTATGACTAAGCTACTTGTATATAGAGGCTAATAACATCACATTAATTAATTGCCTTAGTATCCCATAATGCAAAGCACACATCCTTTTAAATGTAAATTTAAACGAGCTTGTAACTGCAGATTCTAGATCTTCTTTTGTACATATGTGAAGAACAGGTCCAATATAATCCCTGAGTACTTTTGACAATCTTTCCCATGATATACATGAGTGAGAGGGAGGAGACAGGTATTCTTGTTTTCCAAGCTCTAGTAGAATTAGGTTGTGATCAGATGACAACTCGTTTAATGATTTTAGGCTGTACTGAAGTTTAATATCTTGCAGGATAGCTATATCCAGGATGTCAGCAGTGCCAAACATATTAAGATGAGTTGGTTCGGTGGGGCCTGCCACAACAGCATAGTTTGATCCTATGTAATTGGAAAGGATGCAGCCATTCTTGTTGGTGGTTCTATAATTCCAGGCAGGGTGCTTGGAGTTTAAATCCCCGGTAATAATGATGGAGTCTCTGACACCTAAGATGGCACATTTAGATCAGAGTGCAGTAGAGTTTTTAAGGGTGGGTTGTAAGCTGAGTAGAGTTTCAATCTACCAGCCGAGCTGGTGAATACTTCCACGCCTATGATCTCAAGGTTAGTGGTTGGAGGGTTGTTTACAGAATGGTGTTTGATATAATTTTTAATAGAAGATGGCAGTGCCGCAGACTCTGTATTTGCATTCTTATTATATTATGATAGTTAAAAAATGTTTTTCTTATGTAAGATAAATTAACACAGTTGATTGTGTGCAAATATTTCATCTTTAGATCATGAAATATTTGTTTAAAAATATTTCATGATCTCATTTCATTAGAGTATGAAATGAGAGCATGAGATCATATGATATTTTCATTTCATTAGAGTATTAAATGAAAATATTTTATTTCATACTCTAATATCCAATGGTAGCCTTTAGAGATTGATTGTCCTCTCATACTTTTTGATTGGAATTTGTACAGAAGCTGTATTAATAAAAGTTTTTGTGTGAAATACGGCTTTTTTTTTTTTTTTTTTGCTCGACGATACGAGCCCTTTGTTAAAATTTCCATAGCTCACCACTGGAGATAACCCCTTATTTTAGAGTTGTCTGAGGATCTTAGATGTGTCTCGCTAATTAGTATAACATCTGGTTGATATCTTGATATTTATAGGTGAAATCTTGGAGCTCCAGAATTTTGTTTTTGAGGCCATTTGTATTTCATGCAACGATCTGGAGAGAGGCTGGAATAAGTTTGTTTCTATTCATTTATAAGTGCTGTGAGGATGGCCTGTGTTTCACTTAAGAATCTTTTAGTGGAGGTTGCTGAAGGGTTTGACAGGCTGAAGTCTTGTAGCATGTTTGCTAGAGAGACCGTAATAACAGCTGTCAAGTTTGTAGGTGCTGTTGGCTGATTCTATTTTGGTGTTGACTTGTTTGTACGGGACACATCAGCATAACTTCTTGTTTGCCTTTGGCTCCCTCTATCTTTGAAGGTCTCTGACTGTGGCTGCCAAGCCTCCGGCTGTGGTGCAGGGACCTCTGGTGTTCTTGTACTAGAGGAGGATTGTTTAGCTGTCTCCATCTGTCTGTTCTTTGGGTGCTGAATACGTCCCTTGTAGTTGGCAGGATGAGAGATTTCAAGTGTGAAGTAATGCAGAAGTCATATATTTCTCATATACAAGTAGTGAAAAAGTGTCACATTTTATTATTAAAATTCTTTGGATCAGAGCTAGTTGTTGAAAGTTTTTTCTGCTTGTTTATAAATTAAATTAAAGATGCCAAGAACTTATATACCCAGTTTATCTCTTATTCAATTGTAAGCAAACAAAGTTTGCACGTGAAGTATCTTCATGGTTATGCTACTTGTATATAGAGGCTAATAACTTTACATTAATTGCCTTAGTACACATCCTTTTGGGTGTGTATAATGCTGCATTACTTCAACCTTGTTATCACTTCCAGGTCTGGCTCCCACTGATGAGACCTCAATAAATGTTGAAACTGGCCTGGATAGTGGCCCTTCCCATAATGCTTAGCAGCTTTTTCACTCTTGTATGGTGATTCAATCATAAAAAGTGTGATTGATGAGAAATTGAAAAATTGTGCTTTATGGGTGCAAAAATCAATGATATTAGTGAGGCTATTGGAGCACAGAAAAGGTAGGGTGAAAGAGATGATTGTATTGGCTGGAACGAATGATTTGAAAAGAGAAAAGTATAGCATGAGAGAGAGAGAGGGCATGAAAGAATTACTGGAAATTACAAAAGAAAAGAGTGAGAGAGAGAGAGTTAAGATACTGAGTTTGTTGCTGCGGTATGACGGAGTAGAGCTGAGGAGGAGAGCCATAATAGCAGCCATAATTATGCAGGAGGAGTTGTGGATGTGTGGAGTGAGTTTGATGAGCAAAAGGACTTATACAAGAAAGATGGTTTACATCTAAATGGACTTGGTGTTCAAAGACTGGAAAAAGTGTTGTTGAATGAAGTGAAAGTGGATGTGCAGAATCAATGAAACTTGAGCTTTTAGTGGGGGGGTGGGGTAGGGAAACTGTTGAGTGGATATGCAGACATCAGTGGGGAAGTTGAGTGTATAAATGTATAATATGCTTAAGTTAGACCACTGGTAACAAACCAGAATGGGATAGTTAGTATAAAACTATCCCATATATATAAACTAATGCTCCAGCATTTTATCGCTACTGCAAGAGTTTTCCATTCAAACTAAACGGCAAAAGGAAATCTTAACAGTGGGCACCAAGAAGCAGATAACCTCAGCACAAGCTGTAAGTACTTTTAGTGCATTAAACCAGTTATATTTTGATCTAAAAATTGGCCACCTGCAAGCCCCCACTATGCCTACTGTATGAAGCAAAGATGGTGGCAACAAAAGCCAACAGTGAACAAGCACCCCATGTCTCGTCAGTGTAGCACCATCGATTGCTGACAAACCCACAAAGTGGCGCAGCTGCAAAATTTATATCAGCGATAAAAAAAAGGGCATAATGTGCGAGTACTACCACTTCTTTTGCACAAAAATGGATGAAACGGCACACAATATATATCGACATTTATTATTATTATTATATATAAGGTGTCTCTGTGGAGTCAAAAGACTCATCGCAGGAGACCCAACATTGACTTACTAACCATTATTCACATGATACCTGTCATATTTCCCCTTAAACTCATTCACAGATGAAGCATTCACAACCACCTCTGGCAACACATTCCACCCATTTACAACCCTCCAAGCAAAAAATCTAGTCCTAACACCCTTGTTAACCACACTCTTACACAATCTCCAGGGATGATCCCTCATTCTCTCCCTTCCTGCACTGGCCTTAAACAAGTTATCAGTATCAATCCTATAAAATCATATGCCATCTAACCCAATGGCGTTAGCATTAAGGTTCTGTAATATACTAAGCACCTCAAATTCTTCTATCACTAGACTCTCATCAGTCAATGATGCATTCGGCACTGCAGTATCACAACCAAGATGGTGTGATCACAACCAAGGTGCACTTTTGCAAATTAATCATCACTAAGCAACTCAACTAACTTTGATTAGCTTCTGTACTTTCCTTGCCATCAACACTTTTTAAAGTCATCCTTCCAAAGTTATTCCTCCTTTTACTTGCCACATAGCGAAAGAACTCCTTAGGATTTTTTTGGACTCATCAGCTAGCTTCTTCTCATAATTAGCTTTGGCCTTCCTTACCATGCAGGTTACCCTTCTTGCCTGTATGTTGTACTGCTCATGAGAATGCTCATCACCTTTTTCTTTATACTTATACCACAACTTTCTCTTTATCTGCAACTCTCTCTTAATAATATTATTCATCCATCTTACTCCTACCTGACTCTAGGAATACAGTGAGATACAGCTTTCATTAAATACTCCTTGATAATCTCCCATGCACCATCAGAATCTCTCCCCTTTAAATTCTCATGCCATAGCACTTTTGAAAGCTGACTTCTCAGCTTGTCATAATCACCAGCCTTGTGATTCCACATATAACCCTTCTTAACAGAATATTCAGCACATAATACAATCTTCCAAGTCAAGACCACATGATCACTTTCTCCAAGTGGAGACAGTGCATATAAATTACTTACTGATATGTTCTCTGACCTTATATCTACCTTAACCAGCCCTATTTCTGTTCGCTATGCCTCCTGTCTGTAAAACAGCTCCTGAAGTTAGGCATATGAATAGAAAGCTTTGAACAACACATCAGTGTTATGAACAAAACTCTTTCCTCCAAAATACACGCATTAGAAACGAAGCTCAAATCAACTGATGATCAGTGGCACAACTCAAGTTCACCCCTCCCTGCGAATGAACTTCATGAAATAATCGCATCAACGGTGCAGGACTTGATGGAGGCCACAAACAAAAAATTCAACAGGGTTTTGAACTTTCCAAAAGAAAATGGAAAAGCACTAAAAGAAGACATCATCAAACTAGCTGAAGAATGCAACATCGACCCTAAAAATATTGTCATATGCCATCGTTTTGGACCCATAAACAAAAGCAAGGATGGAAAGAACTTTCCACGCCTCATAAAAGTGACTTGTGACATGCTGACATGCACATCAAAACTAATAGCAGCGATCAACAACAAGTTCAAAGACACTTGTCCCCAGTCGTGCATACGTGCTCGACCAGACTTATCATTTGCACAAAGGGAACAAGGATGCCATCTTCAAAGACAACTTGCAGAAAAACGTCAAAATGGTGACTACAGTTGGACCATCGATTACAGACAAGTTAAATTGGTACAAAAACCAAGTGATGCCACTAGCAGCCACCATGGTGACCAGTATGCAGGCACTGCATAGGAAACGTGCAGGACCCCTGCGGTCAAACATGACCCACAAACCCTACAAATCCACTTTACCGACATCTGTGGCCTAAACTCTGACCTTAATAGTGTCCACTACTACCTGCAATCTACCAAACCCCACCTACTCTTTCTGGCAGAAACTCAGATCTCACCTCCCTCCAGCACTAGTCATCCGAACCTTCCAAATTACACACTCTTTAATTCCTTTCGACCTAAGGGTGGGGTCTGTGCATACATTAGCTCTGACATACCTTGCCAGAGAGCACCCAACCTAGAATCGCCCAACTTTGATCTCCTCTGGATGAAAATATCCCTACCCAACTCAGTCAAATTCATATGCTGTCTCTATCATTCCCCAAATGCAAACAACCACTCTGAGCTCTTTAATTTCTTCTCCCTAAAAATTGACTTTCTCCAGTCTCACTTTCCCAACAGCGAAATCATCCTCTTAGGAGATTTTAATGTCCACAATACCAACTGGTTTTCATCCTCCAGCTGTACAGATCTTGCAGGCAGAGATGCTGAAACATTCGCCATCACTAATAACCTTACACAACTCGTTCAGATGCCAACCAGAATACCTGATAACCCAAAGCGCTCTCCAATGTGGTTTGGGTTATCAGTGAAAGTATAAACAATGACCCTTCCAAATACACAGTGAAAGTAGAGGGCCTGCTGGGCAATTTTAAAATTAGTGCTCATCTACTCTCCCAAGCAAAAATGTTTACACAGCATACAAGAATAGTTTGGTATTATAACAGTGCCAAGTGGGACAGCCTCCGCAACTTCTATTCCTCATTCCCATGGTTAGACTACTGCTTTCGATCTTCCAACCGAAAGGACTGGAAAGAGGGGAAAATAGTTCCTTTGCATAAAGGAGGCTCCAAAGACTGATGTAGCAAATTACCGACCGATCAGCATATCAGGTGTTGTCAAAGTATTAGAGAAGCTGATCAAGATCTGCTTCTCTAATACTTTGACTGGAATGGATAGGTGGAAATGGGATAAATACTGGAATGGATAGGTGGAAATGGGATACTGCATGGCAACAGCATGGTTTTTGTGAAGGGTACATCATACCTCAGTAACTTTCTCACTTTTTATAGTACAGTACCAGCTGAGTTGGATGAAGGTAATGGGTTTACAGTGATATTGCTGGACTTTGCAAAGGCCTTTGATAGGATACTACATGGAATTCTAATCAGTAAACTGCTTCACATGGGGATGGATATAGGGTTGGTGAGATGGATAGGACGGCAGTTGATGGAGAGATGACAGACGTTAGTTTATTCAGGAGTAAAGTCCAAAAGAAGGCCTGCGACTAGTGGCATTCCGCAGGGTTCTGTTTAGGATCGACACTATTCCATTTATACATTCATGATATAAGAAAAGATCTGAGAGGAACTGGTCAGTTATTTGCCAATGATGTGCAAAGTTGGGTAGAACAATAGTTAATACAGATGATGTCAGAATTTTGCAGGGTGATTTGGATAGATTGGCAGACTGGCTAAGGAGATTGGATGTCAGTGTAATGTAGCAAAGTGCAAGGTTATGTATTTTGGGGTGAAAAGATTACCATATACCACATTGCTGGAACTGTACTCCAGGAAATTGATGAAGCTAGAGTCTTGGGAGTGTTAGTGGATAGGGAGTTAAAGTTTATTGGGCACATAGCAGAAGTGGCTAAAGCAACTCATCAGATTACTTACTGAAGAATACTTTGATGAGCAGAGACAAGTAGGTAATTGTTCTTCTTTATCGAGCCTTGATAAGATCCCATGTTGACTACTGCATGTAGATCTGAGCACCAGGGTTTCTTGGTGATGAGGAGGAGATGGAGAGGATCTACAGGTGAGTGACCAAGATGGTAGCAGGTCGATGGAATGACCCTTACGAGAACAGGTTGAAGATTTGTGGGTTACAGAAACTGGTGGATATGCAGCATAGGAGTGATATAATTGAGACACAAAAATTAGTAAGGTTTTTTACAAGATTAATTCAGAGTAAAAGTTTCAGAATAGGTCTGGTGGTGGTGGTAGAACTAGGGCCATCCATGGAAACTGAGTAAGAGTGTGGTTAGCTCTTAGAGTGTGGGTATTAGAACCAGGTTTTTTGCTTGGAGAGTGGTGAATGAGTGGAATGGGACAGAGGCCGTTGTGGGTGCCATGACTGTAAATGAGTTCAAACCAAAGTATGATAGGTAGTTCTTGCCATGATGCTTAGGGCCTTCCTCGATGAGTATAAGGACTCCTTGGAGTATTCTGTAATAATAATAATAATAATTATACACTCCCAGTGGCCATCTCCATTAGCAGTATTGATTGTGGTGTCCATAATTGTATTTCAGCTGTCCTAATTCTTTTCTTTCTACTCTCTTTGTTTCACTGTGAAATTTACATCCAAACTATTTCTTAATCTTGAGCATTTAAGTGGAACAAGAATAAAACATCAGAATTGGAGAAAGATCTTGAATACTTTAAAAAAGTTAAGATTTTATTTCCCAAATCTTTTCTTCATCTGTGATAACTGTACTTCCTTAAATTGTTAAATTCTTAGTTTGTATAATTGGTTTCTTGTTTATGATTTGTTTACAGCATTCAAGATCTTTCTCCAAGACTGGTTACTCATGTTCTACTGTGGAATTTTCATGGATCTGCTTAAGGAATTTAGAACAATAACAGCACATAAAACAGAAAGAAGATGGAAAAAAAATGCCACCTCCTTCTCTTTTCACGTTCACTTGTTTTACTGTAATATTATTATGGGTATAACATGCCAGTGCTATTGCCAATTCCCTGGCAGTTGCACCGGCATGTTATCAAATCCTGTTGCCTTATTAATTATTATTATTATTATTTTAGGCAACTCCAAGGAGTCGACAGACTCATCGAGGGAGACCCTAACATCATGTCAAGAACAACTATTCGACATTCACACAGTATCTATCATACCTTGCCTTGAACTCATTCATGGTCATAGCACCCACCACAGACTCTGGCAGCTTATTCCACTCATTCACCACTCTCCAAGTAAAAAACCTAGCTCTAACATCCCTGCTAACCACATTCTTGCCCAGCTTCCATGTATGGCTCCTAGTCCTCCCACCATCAGTCCTATTCCCAAAAATATCTTCTGGATTAATCTTATAGAAACCCTTCAGTAATTTGAATGTCTCAATCATATCACCCCTTTTCTGCCTATCAACCGATTTTTGCAACCCACAAATCTTCAACCTGTTCCACAGACCTGCTATCATCTTGGTCACTCGTCTCTGGATCCTCTCCACCTCCTCCCCATCAAGAAGAAATCCCGGCGGCCATATCTGGGCACAGTAGCATGGGGTCTTATCAAGGCTCGATATAGAGGAACAGTAATGTGATGATGCAAAGTTGGGTAGGGCAATAGTGAATGCAGAAGATGTCAAAGTCTTGCAGGATGACTTAGATAGATTGGAGTTCTGGGCTAAGGAGAATGGATGTCAATTTAATGTGACAAAATGTAAGGTTATGCATTTTGGGGTGAAAAGATTAGCAGCAGTATACCACATTGGTGGAACTGTACTCCAAGAGATTGATGAGGCCAGGGACTTGGGAGTGTTGGTGGATAGGGAGATGAAGTTTAGGGGGGGCACATTGCAAAAGTAATCAGCTCATCAACTCACTTGGTTGTTGAAAAATACCTTGACGAGCAGAGACAAGCAAGTTATTGTACCTCTGTACCGAGCCTTGATAAGACCTCATCTCGACTACTGTGCCCAGATTTGGTCACCTCGGTTCCTTCTTGATGGAGAGGATCCAGAGGCGAGTGACTAAGATGATAACAGGTCTATGGAATGAACCATATGAGAACAGGTTGAAGATTTGTGGGTTGCAGAAACTAGTTGATAGGCAGAGGAGGGGAGATATGATTGAGACATTCAAATTGCTAAAGGGATTCTATAGGATTAATTCAGAGGATATTTTTGAGATCAGGACTGGTGGTGGGAGAACTAGGGGACACCTATGGAAGCTGGGCAAGAGTGTGGTTAGCAGGGGTGTTAGAGCTGGGTTCTTTACTTTTAGAGTGGTAAATGAGTGGAATAAGCTGCCAGAGTCTGTTGTGGGTGCTATGACGGTTAACGTGTTCAAGGCAAGGTATGATAGATACTGTGAGAATGTAATCGCATAGTTGTGTGGACATGATGTTTAGGGCCTCCCTCGATGAGTCTAAGGACTCCTGGAATCGCCCGAAATAATAATAATAATAATAATAATAATAATAACTTGTTTGTCTCTGCTTGTTAAAGTATTTTTCAGCAACCAAGTAATTTGATGAGCTGATTTAGCCACTTTTGCAATGTGCCCCCTAAACTTCAACTCCCTATCCACCAACACTCCCAAATCCCTGGCCTCATCAATCTCCTGGAGTACTGTTCCACGAATGTGATATACTGCTGCTAATCTTTTCACCCCAAAGTGCATAACCTTACACTTTGCCACATTAAATTGACATCCATTTTCAATAGCCCAGTCCTCCAAACTATCCAAATCATCCTGCAAAATTTTGACATCCTGTGCACTCACAATTGCTCTACCCAACTTTGCATCATCAGCAAACAAATGAACACTTCCTCTCAGATCCTTTCCTATATCTTTAATGAACAAATTGAAAAGTAGTGGTTCAAGAACAGAACCGTGCGGCACACTACTGGTCACAAGACGTCTTTTACTCCACTCCTGAATAAACCACTCTCTGGTATCTCTCCATAAACCACCCTCCTATCCATCTCACCAACTCTATATCCATCTCCATCTGCTCCAGTTTACTGATTAGAGTTCCATGTGGTATCCTGTCAAAGGCCTTGGCAAGGTCCAGTAGAATCACTGTAAACTCATTACTTTTCTCCAGTTCAGCCGTCACTGTGTTATAAAACGTGAACAAGTTACTGAGGCATGATCTACCTTTCACATAATCATGTTGTCCCCCATACAGTATCCCATTTTCACCTATCCACTCCTGTATTCTTCTCTTGACTAGTTTCTCCAAGACCTTGAAAATGATTCCTGATATGCTAATTGGTCAGTAATTTACAACAGCAGTCTTGGAACCTCCTTTATGCAGTGGAACTATTTTCCCCTCTTTCCACCCGCTCGAGACTAACCCAGACCCGAGACTCAAATTAAACAAAATGGTCAAGGGTACTGACAATTCTTTAGCTGCTTCTCGTACAACACGAGCTGGTATACCATCCAATCCCACAGATGTATTGACATTGAGGTTTTGCAATAGACTACTCACCTCCACAACCACAATTCCCATTTAATCTATTGGTTCATTCATTTCTGCAGTGTCACCACCTGGAAGATATATTCTTGCAAAGTGCTCACTCAGTAATTCAACTATATCAACTGATTCGGTTACCTCCCTACCATCGGCATTCTTTAAAATCATTCTCCATATACATTTTTTCTTTTACTTGCAACATATCGAAAAAACTATTTAGGATTCTCTTTAGCCTGCATGGCCAATGTTCTTTCGTAATCCTTTTTTGCTTTTCTTACCACACTCGTTACCCTTCTGGCCTGCGCTTTATACCATTCATGTGCCTGCCGGTCACCTTTCTCCTTAAATTCCCTCCATAGTTGATTCTTTTTTTGCAGCTCAATGGTGTTATTCATCCATTTAACCCCTACTTGATTTATTATTCGGACTCTAGGTATACAGTCAGCCATTGCTTCATGCAAACACTTCTTAACCGCCTCCCATGCACTATCAACTTCTAGTCCTTGCAGTTGTACATGCCATGACACTGAACCAATCAATCCCCCTAAGCTTGTCATACTTATCAGCCCAATAATTCCACATGTACCCTGTCTTAATTGTAAATTCCACACCTTTAGCCACCTCCCAAGTCAAGACCCTATGATCACTCTTACCAATTGGTGGCAACATGGTCATATTCATTACAGCCAAATTCTTAGATGCAGTTACTAGGTCAAGCACTCTCTGACCCCTAGTATTTTCAATTACATGCTGTCGCAGATAGTTATCTCTTAAAAACCACATAAAATCCAATTCCTTCCTCCCATGTGTCCTCTCCTCCTTCCAATCAATGTTACCATAGTTGAAATCTCCCATAATAATTACCCTCCTTCCACTCATTTCTTCTATTTGCTTATGCATACTATCTCCACCATCTATTCCATCACCTGGTCTATAGCAGCACCCAACTGTATATTTTGTTCTGCTAGTTTCAATCTCACACCAAATAGCCTCAAATGTGCTCTTTTCTCTATCTGCAGTTCCACTTCTATTCTTCTTGGCTGTAGCTCATTAGCTATCATCAATAACACTCCTCCCCCCCCATTTATTCTCCCTGTCACTCCTGAACACACCATACCCCTCACATTCAATCCCACTAGCTGTGTCATCTTCTGTCAGCTATGTTTCACTAATGCCAATAACCTGTGGTCTGGAAGTGCCAACCAAGGCCAAAAATTCTTCCTTCTTGTTCCTAATATTCTGGTATTTGTATACATGAATTGCAGAAGCCGATTTGTCCCATCCCTATTTTGATGCCCTATACTAACTATCCCATTCTGATTCGTGGTCTTTCCTACTCGCTTAGGCATATTACACACATTCACATACTCAACTGTCTCCCTAAAATCTTCATACCTACTTCCCTCTCCCCTTAATAACTCTAGTTTCCCTGATTCTGTACATTCACTTCCACTACATTCGACAACACCTTTTCAAGTCTCCGTACACCAAATCCATTCAAATGTAACCATCCATTTTATATAAATCCTTTCGCCCATTGAACTCATTCCACACATCCACAAATTCCACACCACTCATCAGACATAATTCATGCATAAAGTCACTAGCAATTATGGCCTTCCTTCTATACTCTTCACTGTCATACTGCAGAAACAGACTCACCATCCTAACTCTCTCACTCTTCTCTTTTGCTACCTCAAGCAGTTCCTTCGCATCCTCACTCATAGCCTTTTTGTTTCCTTTCAAATCATTTGTACCTGCTACTACTATCAATTCTTTCACCCGCTGCTTTTGCATTCTAATTGACTCGCTTACATTCTTAACGTTCACACCGAATTGGTACGATTTTGTTAAACTCTCAAGTAACACGCCTCTTACTAAGGAATCTCCATACAACACATGCTCCAACTGCCGATTTGGCCTATGTATCGTTCTGCGTAATAAAGCGATCTCACTCATTGCGTCAGTGTCATCATTTTTATTCTCCGATGTTTCATTCAATTGTTCTGTATGTTTACCTTCATTCTCACTTTCAATGCCACTCTCACAGCTATCAGGTACTACCTCGTAAATATCACTATTCATACCTCAAATATCACTGTTATCTAGATTCTCACTTTCATCAACGATGTCACTCACATGACCTGAAGCACTCTTTAAATCCTCACATTCTTTACACTTTTTGCACACATTCACTCCACTATCGTTGTTTAAACAGACTCCAACCGCTCTCCTCAATGCATACATTTTGCAAACGGTACACTGAATCAAATCCTTTAAGATTTTTAGACAAATATGGTGACCTGGACTCCATCTTTGTATTCCACTTTATGGGAGCTATCTGCACAGATAATCGTATCTATCAATTTACTATTAAAATACTCAAAAAACACAAAAATCACCCAGACTCGCTAAAATACTGAGAGTAAACAATGCTATGCAAATACTATGCAAATTCATCAATTTTTAATCAACATATCACATATCTGTTCAGGAGCTATCCACAAACACGACATACCATATAGCCCTCTAGTGGCTAATCTCAATTCGATTAACATCAAGTTTATTTATTTCCTCATACACCCCTCTCACTTACAATTAAGCCATCATCTCCTATATCCTCTACACTTGAGAGTGTTCCATGATTTCCTCCTGATGAGAATGAAACACCCTTATAAAATGATATAAAATGATCACTGAATACCTCAACAATGTCTTCTGCAGCAATCACCATTCTGCCATTTTCATCCATTAACATCATCTTACCATAATCATCTTCTTTCTACTTGCCACATCTCTACAAAAAACTCTTGTGTTTTTCATTGCCTGATTTGCTAATTTTGGCTCATACTGAACTGAGTCACTCTCCTGGCTGGCTCATGTAACTGATTTTGTCCATTATTTATCTTATACTGTCTCCAAAGTGCCTTCTTCCAGATTTCATGTTTAATCCCTTTATTCATCCATTTTACACCTACCTTATTCAGCATTTTGAACTTTGGAATATATTCACACATTGATGCTGTTATGTATTTCTTTGTCAGTTCCCAAGCAGCATTTATTTCCTTACTGCTCAACTCCTCATTCCATGCAAAACTCCAAGCCATCTCCTAAGCTTGTCATAATCACTAGCCTTGTACTTCCACATATATCATTTACTCACAGAGGTCTGCATATGGTTAGCCACAATCTTGTTGATTACTTCATAATCTCTCTCACCAACTGGAGGAAAGTGCAAAACCCCATTCACAATTACATCCTCTGATGAAATTATTATATCTAAAACTTTTGCCTCTCACATGTCCTCCTTTACATCCTGTCTGAGATAGGGGATCTCTCAAGAACTTCATTTTCTTTATTCCCAAATGCTGTCTCTTCATTCCAATCTATACTGCCATAATTAAAATTGTCATAATAATCACCCTTCCTTTGTTCACTAACCCAATAACAAGTTATTTATACATTTCTTCATCACCACCCTCCACATTTCCTCGCTTATAGCAACATCCAACTGAGTATGTTTTCATGTTAACCTCCAACTCACACCACACTGTCTCATAACTATTGACCCTATTTCTTTTTAATGTTTACTTTATATGGACACAATTCCCCTGCTGTCATCAGCAGCACCTACCTCCTCCTCCCTTCTTGTCCTTTCTCTCCTTGCAAAAAACACTGTATCCTTCCACCATTCCATCAATTTTTGCATCATATATTTCATATAAATGCCAGAAAGTATTGTAAACGACTACCATCCTGTATTAAACACACTAGTTTTAACTGATGTGGCATTACCTGATTTGCTTTATTATTTTATATAATTTTCACCTGGGAATTGTCATGTGGAACAAGAGATTTTAATGATATATCAGTGATGTGCATTTATTTATCATTCAGCATTCAACACTGGCCTAAAATATTTAATGCAATAAAAAATGTTTGAATCTGAAGGAGTTTGGTATATATATATGCATCAATCCCACCCACCCACCCACAAGAAGAAGTATGTGCTATACAGTGTATTGAATGTTTGCATTTTTTCTCTCCTATTCCATCCAAATGGCATCATTCACAACAACTTAGTATCACCAATTCAGGCAAAAGCTCCAACTTGCAACAGTTGGAAAAAAAATAAACACACACAAACAAACAAACAAAAAATTCAACTTTGAAAAAGGCAAGTGCAAAAGCATTTGCAAATGCTAAATGACTCCTATTAAAATGGCTGTTGAGCCTGCTTTCTGGTCCTTTGTCAAAGCTGTTGAGTACAACTTGTGTACTCTTATTATAAAGAAAGATATTATAGTATATCTTTCTTTGTTTCTCATCTCATCTAATTTCCTTTACTTGTTAGCTGCAGTGTCCTTTCATTGCAAAGTAACTTGGCCTTCATAGAAACCTGATTAATGCTATGATGTGATGATTAATCCAATCTGCATCTCTTATCTATATGTCTGTCAGTTGCATGTGTTCTCTGGCCAGTTTCTCTGTCTTGCTGGATGAAAAACCTGAACTTCTTGTGCAGTAAAACCCTCCCTGTATATGAGACTGCAAACTCATTTTCATTTGAAAAGTGCTTATAAAGATTCTTTGCATTTTAAATGTTTCCAACCAAAGGGCATTATAACTACCTATTGATCTACAGAGATTTTTCTTTGTTTCTTTGTAAGTTCAGTTTTTAGCAGTGCTTCATTGGCATCATTTTTGCAATCTGCCTTCATTGAGGGTTTACTGAATGCTATCATAGTTCAACAGAATTACTAATTTGCTATATCATTTGTCTTTAAAATTATTCTGATTTAGTGGCTTTTTTACTATGATCTGAATATTTACTATCTGAAGTGTTATATTGCACATTTTTATGTAAATTCCATGAAAGTTGTAAATTTGTAGCAGGATTCAAATCCAGGTCTTTCCTGCCACAGGGGGTAAAACTTACTTCTTACTGACTGAGCTACAGAAACTCTGCGACATCTGCAGAAACACTAACTAACAAAGCCAGGTTTTATTTTGAAAAGACAGAGTTGAAAGTTACTCCCATTTTCAAATGGTAGTCATACTTTTTGGTTCCTAGTTGAAGCCATTGGTCACAACTTATGTTTTTCTATGAAATTCTCACTCACTCACTTTCTCTCTCTCACACACACACACTTATGTGAAAGAAGTTAAAAAAAAGTACAATATTCTTTTAAAGAAATTATTATTAACATTCGACTTCCATGGAATCAGACTCATCGTGAGAGGTACACACTATTGCACATAATGCTCATCCAACCATGTCTTAAACTAATTCAATGTGTCTACACTCACAACACACGCAGGCAATACATTCCACCTACCAGCCACTCTCTTATCCTCACTCCTCTGCTTACACACTTTCTTTATAGTTTCCAGCGATGGCCTCTTGTTCTATCCCACACTCCCATTCTATGAAAAATCTCTTCCATGTCAACCTGATAACAACCCCTGACCAGCTTATATGTCTCAGTTATGTTCCCCCCCTTCTTTCTCCTATTCATGAGGCTTTGTAATTTATATTCTCTCAATCTGCCCTCGTACTCCACATTCTAAAGACCACTGACCACATTTGTGAATCTTCTCTGGACCCTTTCCAACATATCCTCTTTGCCATGAAAACCTGGCGACCAAGTCTGTGCACAATAATCCATTTGAGGCCTGATCAAGGCCTTATACAATGGCATCATAATTATTATTATTACGGGTATCTCCATGGAGTCAGCAGACTCATCGCGGGAGACCCAAACCATCAAAACAACATTCATCACATCCAACCTCTTTATTTCTGCATGTCAGGATCCTCTGCGTCATTGCCATTATCTGATGTGGCTCCTGAATTTCAGGTCCTTGTCCACCACCACTCCCAGATCTCTCATTTCCTCTACCTCCTTTTAAAGTTTTCCCACGAAGTGTATACTTTGCATCCCATCAATGTTAACAAATTTCAAAACCTTACATTTTGCAATATTGATCTGAAAGTTCCACATACATGCCCATTCATGCAATCTATTCAAGTCCTCTTGAAAGGCCATAACATCTGCATTGCTCTTTTCAATTTTTTATCATCTGCAAACAGCTGCATATCACTAGTTAAACCAATCCGAATATCATTAATATACATCAAGCTAGATTTCCTGGCTTGATATCTTCTCTTTCAATTTTTTTTTCTCTTCCAATTAATACAAGAACTGAATTAATGATGTAGAGAAATTACCTCTTTACCATTCCAAAAAGCAATGCACTGTATGTTGCCTTTGATTTTTTGTGGCAGTGAGACAAAAAAAAATGTTGAGGGGGGGGGGATAAGAAATACTGATGTAGTCCAGATGGATTTTATCCCTCCAAATTTGTGCTCAAGAACTGTTCCTTAATTTGTGTTGTTCCTGTATACTCTTCTATTCCGCATCTCAAAAGTTAGTTTATATCCTGCTTGTTCAAAATAAAATGAAAATTAAACATGTAAAATAAAATTTTATGATTTTTATATGAATCTCATCCACAAAAGGTTGTAAACCTATGGTATTGTACTATGTGCTGGTCTAAGAGTTAAATAATATGGAAATCCTGCTGTCTAAACCAAACAAACTTTTTTTTTCAGGTCCTTCAAGTCTTCAATAAACAAGATGGTCTCTCACTAGATGATATTTAAACAAAACATCAATGTCTGTGGTGGGATTTGAACCCAATCTGTTAGTTGAAGAATGAATATGCTATCTATTCAGCCAACAAGGCCAGCAAACTGTTGAACTATTGTTCCGATGTTTTGATCCTCTAAAAAATAACGAGTATGTGCATCATATGACGATGGTCTGAAAAGTTCTCGGCCTAACAATGAAAAAACAAATTTATAATTTCAAAATTATTTTTATTTTTCAACATAATCTCCCTTAAGACAAATACATTTATTCCAGCGATGCTCCAGCACCATTATCCCATCCCTGTAGTGGTTCTCAGTAAGATTTGCAAAAATACCCCTCTACAGCTGCAATCACCTCTTGATTCAAAGAAAAATGCTGACCAGCAAGGAAGAGTTTTAGTTTTGGTAAGAGATAGAAGTCAGAGGCAGCCAAATCTGGGGAATAGGGTGGATGTTCCAACAATTCATAATGCAGATCCATTAATTTTCCCATTGGCAAAACACCTTTCTGGGCACATGCATTGTCCTAATGAAAGATGATTTTTTTCTTCTGCAAACCAAATCTTTTCTCACAAATTTTTTTGTCTAGTCTGTTTAAAAGATCAGAATAATATTCCCCGGTTATTGTTTTATCCTTTTCAAGATAATTAATAAATAGAATGCCTTTAACATACCAAAACACTAATGCCATGACCTTTCCTGCTGATGGAACCGACTGTCTTCTTTGGCACTGAAAACCTCCTTCTGTCCACTGTTTTGACTGCTGTTTGGATTCTGTGTGTAATGGTGAATCCAAGTCTCATCAATAGTAATAAATCAATGCACAAAATCAATTTTATTCTTGTTAAAATGCTCCAAGCACTGTTCAGATATTTTCATGCAAGTGTGTTGTTGATCTGCTGTGAGCAAGCGCGGTAACCATCTTGCGCAAAACTTTTTCATATGCAAATCTTCATGCAAAATATATCCTACACATTTTTTTGAAATTCCTATAGTCTCAGCGATTTCATGCACTTTGATTCGCTGGTTATCCAATACCATATCGTGCACTTGATCAATGATTTCTGGTGTTTTACACTTTTTGGATGCCCTTCACGTGGATTGTCTTGAAGGCTGGTATGGCCACATTTAAGCCCGGCAGCCCATTTCTTAATTGTCGAAAATGAAGGAGAAGAGTACCCATAAACTTTTATGAACTTCGAATGAATTTCTTTTGCCGTTAAACCTTCTTTTATGAAGAATTTTTATAACCGTATGATACTCAATTTTATCCATTTCAAGGGATACAGACAACACTTTTGCTTCACACAGCTGTATAAAACAAATTACTTGATAGAATGACTTGCAATTTCACATGGATACTTATGACAGATGTACCAACTTAGAAAAAAAAATCTCTTGCTGATAGTGTTGCCATGTATGGTCGAGGCCAAGAACGTTTCAGACCACCTTGTATTCTCTTCTGGGAAGCTCACCTAGTCAGTATCTGGGCTGATCAAGGTTCTGTAGTGGAACCAATTTATTTATTTTACATGACAGTGATATATGTTAAGAGTAGGAAAACTGACATGGTAAATTTACATATTGTGAACTGCTGCACATAGATTTGATACTTGGGTTTTTACAATAAAGACATTTTGGAAAGAATTCTGAAAAGAGTAAACTTGAAGGTATTAAGACAGATTGAGACAATGTCTTGTAGAACCTAGTGAATAGGAGGAGGTTGGATGATATGTCAAGACCTGCAAGTTGTTGAGGATTTGTACAAACCCTCAACAACTGTACAAAAATTAATTCAGAAGAGATTTTTCATGTAATGAAAGCAGACAGATAGGAGTAGGAGGAGGCATTTTTGGAAGTCAAAATAGTGAATGAGTACAAGTTCCTGTGGTTTAGCAGTGCTGTAGAAAGCTTCTGATATCATGACCACATATTTTTAGATAAATAAAAAGTTTAATAAACAAATATTAACCATAGGGTTATATTTGTTTATTATTAATCCTCCTAGGGTTCTATAACTGTAAGGTTATATTTGTTTATTTTATTAAACTTTTTTATCTAAAAAACATATGGTCTCATATTGGTGGTTTTACACATAAACACCACCAGAGGAACAGAAGGATTGTATTATTTATTAAATTAATTAATATTTTGTTAGATTTGAAATCCAACAAAATATTATTAACCTAATATACGTTTTAAAGAATGCAGAGTACTTCTACAACAGGTAGTTGCAGAAACAATTCAAATCATAAAAGATAAAAACATTAGTTTATCTTTTATTGTTTGAGTTGTTCCTTTCAGTTTGAATTGTTTCAAACTGAAAAATAAAGGATGAGCTTTAATATGTCATGGCACGCTCTAGGGTTGAAGAAAAGTTAGACTAAATATTGTCTTAAAATATGTAGTTTTTTTCTAAATTAATTTTACCCATATTTATTAGAACTGTACAGATGTGCATGATGATAATGAGTATATTTTTTACTTTCTTCAAGGCAGATAGATATTGACTGATCTATCCAAAGTACGAAGTTTTAGGTGCATGAATTTTATTTACTGCAGAATGTGTAAGTGGATGATACCTGTCCTTAAAGAATGGGTGAAGGGTGCTAGTTGGATGTGTAGTTTAAAAGTGGCATGGAGATTACATTTATGAATAACTTTTTTGCTGGGGAGAAATGCTGTACTATTTTGGGATGAAGCATTGCATTTGATATCAAGGGCCTCCTATGAAGAGAGCCTTCAAAGCTCAGTCAGTAAAGATGACATCTTTGGATGGAAAGATCTGAGTTTGAATCTTGTCTGTGCCACAAAGAACCTTTATAAGGTCTTTTCAACTTAAGATGAGGTACCTGATCTTATGCAGAAGTGTTAGAATTTTTTTTTTTTCCTGAGTCTTTGCACTCTACGGTGATCTAGGGATGGTGAAAATAATAATAAACTCTGCTCCCTCAACTATAGACCCTAAGGATTGAACTACTTATTACAAAAGCCCAAGGGGAAAGGTGGGAATTACAATATCTTCACACTTTCTTTGTTTTATGAAGAAAACATAACTTATGTTCTCTTCATAAAATTTATGCTATTATGCAATTTTCTTGGTAATGCTTGTATAATACACAGTTTTTAAATTATTAAGACAAAGTAAATTTTATGTAGGATTAATATCAAAAGTATTTACAAATTGCAAATGAGTTACATCAGATTATATATATTATTATTATTTTACAGGCAACTCCATGGAGTTTTCGAGGACTCATTGCAGGAGACCCAAACTATCCACACAACCGATTATACCTCTCTTTAAACCATTAACAGACAAATCACTCACAACTAATTCTGGAAACTCTTATTCCACTTATTCACAACTCTCCAAGCAAAAAATCTAGTATTCACCCCCTCTGCTCCCACTAACAACACCTTTATTCAACTTTCAGGGATGACCTATCGTCCTGTCCCCTCTAGTGAAGTGCTGAAATATTTTCCCTTCATAAATCCTAAAAAAACCCTTTAAGTAACTTAAATGTTGCTATCAGATCCTCTCTTTTCTTCTGTAAACCAACTTCTGTAATCCAAACGCCTTCAATTGTCATAAGGAATATTCCACAGACCACTCACTATCTTGGTTGCTCTCCTCTGAATATTTTCCACTCCATACCCAGGAGACCAGACCTGAGCACAGTAATCCAGATGTGAATATATCAAGACCTTATAAAGTGGAATAACAACTTCCTTATTCCTTATCTCTGCTTGTGTTTTTCAATAGTCAAGTAATCTTATTGAGCTACTTTAGCAACCTTAGCAGTATGTCCTCTAAACATTAACTCCCTGTCTTTACATTTCTTCACATTAAACTGACACCCATTACTATTTAAATTGTCCTACAACTCTCCACATCACCTTGATTAACTATTATGCTACATAATTTGCATAATTAGAAAACAACTGAATATTTCCTTTCAGGTTATTTCCTATATCATTTATTTAAAAATTGAACAGTAGTGGTCCCAGCATTTGATTCTGCCCCTCTGTATATAACTTTTTGATATCTGTCCAGCAGCCACCTTCTTACCCACGTAACCAGTGTCATATCCACCCCTACTTGTTCTAATTTGCTTAATAGAGTTCTATGTAGTATTCTGTCAAATGCTTTTGCAAAATCCAAAACAGAATCATTGTGTAGCCATTTTCCTTTATTCATATCAACTGTTACTCTATTATAAAAAAGTTATTAAATTAGTAAGGCATAACAGAGCCTTCACAGAGCTATGTTGCTCCTCATATTGTGTCATATTCTTATCCACCCATTCTTGAATTCTCCTTTTGACCAATTTTTCCAGTACTTTTACTGCCATGCCTGAAATACTGATTGGTCTATAATTTGCTATTGCAGTCTTAGAGCCTCCCTTATGCAAGGGAAATATTGCCCTCTTTCAACTTCCTTGTAACTCTGCCAGAGCTAAGACTTAAATTAAAGAGTCTAATTAGAGACATTGCCAGTTCCCTTGCACATTCTCACAAAACCTGAGCTGACATCCCACAGATGTATTTACATTGAAATTCCACAATATCCCAAGAGCCTCCAATTCACATCCTTCTGTTCCCACATCAGTCTCTATCACATATGTTTCAGCAGTAACCTCATTTGGATGATGTATCCTTGCGAGGTGGTCACTCAGTAACTCAACTGTTTTTCAATTCTTTTATCTGCTTAATTTCATCTTGTCACCAGCAACTTATTAAAGTTAATCTTTTATAGTCATTCTTCTTCTTACTTGCCACATATCGAAAGCACTCTTTGGGATTTCCTTTGGCTTGCTTGTTAAGTTCTTCTCGTAATCTGATTTTGCCTTACTTACCATGCTGGTCATCTTTTTCCTTATATACCCTCGACAACATTTTCTTCTTTTGCAGCTCATGCTTAATGATATTACTCATCCATCTAGGCTCTTACTTGATTAACCCTCCATACCTTAGGTATGCAATTTAATATTGCCTCTCTAGATGTCCCTTAAGTATCTCCCATGCACTACTAACATACATACATACATCTTCAAAGCCCACTCTTCCTAATTGGGTTGTGGGGGCAACAGCTGCAAGAGGAACTTCCAATGGTCACGATCCTCTGCCACCAAGCTCAGGTGTTCTGGTGGGATTCCCAAACGTGTCCACCCAAGGTTTTGGATGTAATCTATCCAGCGAGTCCTTGGCCTTCCACGTGGCCTCCCACCCTCTGGCTTGGCAAAGAGGGCCTGCTGAGGGAGCCTCTCTTGTGGCATTCTGACCAGGTGCCCGTACCAACGTAACTGTGATCTCTCAACACGGAGAAGCAGCGGTTGAGTATTCAGGGTTTCTTGAATTGCAGAGCTTCTGACTCTGTCGAGTTTTGTCAGCTCCACAACCCCCTCGAAGGAACCTCATTTCAGCCGCTTGGATTCGTGTCTGCATTCTTTCGGTCATTACCCAACTCTCATGACCATAGGTGAGGATGGGGACATAGACTGTATTGAAGACAGCCAACTTTGCCTTCTGGCTTAACTCCCGCTTCAATACTACCGAACGGCTAAGCTCCCACAATATTGAGCTTGCTAAGCCAATTCGAGTATCTAGCTCTACGTCCCATTTTCCATCTTTTGTGAATATGGACCCAAGGTATTTAAACTTCTCCACCTGCCTCATTGGGACTCCACTTACATTTAGAGTGCACTGGGATGGTTGTCTTGAGACCACAAATGTTTCAGTTTTGGCCACACTGATCTTCATTCCGGCATCTGCACAAACAGCTACAAACCTATCCAAAGTCTGCTGGAGGTCATCTGAGGAAGAGCTAAGAAGAACTAGGTCATCTGCAAAAAGCAGATGTCCAATGCTACATTTCCAATTCTGACACACTCACTGCCTCGGCTGTGCCTATCAATCCAGTCCATAAATATTATGAAAAGGAGGGGTGACAGAACACACCGTTGGCGGAGGCCAACGGAGACTGTGAAAGGTTCAGACTTTGTGCTGTTTACCCTGACACAAAACTCTGGGCATTCATACAGGGACTTGATGCCAGCTAATAGTTGACCATCCACTCCATACTCCTGTACTACTTGCCAAAACTTATCCCGAGGAACCCGGTCATATGCCTTCTCCAAGTCCACAAAACGTGTAGACATTTTTGGCATATTCCCAAGATTTCTCAAAGACTTGCCTTAAAGTGAAGATTTGGTCAGTTGTGTTTCTACCAGGATGAAAGCCACATTGTTCTTCCTGGAACTTTGACTCAACTAACATCCTGCACTACTAACATCCTTTATTAAATTTCCTTATTTAATAGTCTTACAAATATCTCTCATAGCATCTGCCTGTTAAAAGAAAAATGAAATTGAATATGAGAATTATAGAGGATTTTTTCTGCTGAGTGCTCCAGGTAAGATATATGCAAGGAACTTCAGAAGAGACTAAGAAAACTTGTCAAAAAGAAACTTGAAGAAGAAAATGCTGGGCTCATGACAGCAGCTTTTCATGATCAGATTTTCTCTTTTTAATTATTATTATTATTATTATTATTATTATTATTATTATTATTATTATACGGGCACCTCCATGGAGTTCGAAAACTCATTGCCGGAGACCCAATCTATCCACACAATCTATCATACCTCTTCTTGAGCCCATTAACAGACAAAGCACTCACAACTGACTCTGGCAACCCATTCCACTCATTCACAACTCTCTAAACAAAGCATCTTGTCCTCACACCCCTACTAACCACACCATTATTCAACTTCCAGGGATGACCCCCTTGTTCTTTTTCCTCTAGTCAAGTGCTGAAACATTTCCCCTGCATCTATCCTATAAAACCCTTTAAGTGACTTAAATGTTTCTATCATATCCCCCTCATTTTCTCCAACATCTGCAATCTACACACTTTCAATCTATCGTCATATGAAACATTCCACAGGCCACTCACCTGTTACATGTTAAAATTACACTGCCAAAATTACACAAGGATGAAATTACATATAGATAAAAATACACTAAGAAAAAATTACACAAATTTGAATATTCACACCGAAGTTTTTTACTTTAGCGTTTTTAAATTTTTATGATGAATTTTATATTTATTTTTCAGACAAGAGTTCCGTTAATTTTATAATACTTTATAAGACCTACCTGTTGACTTTAATTCGATTAAAATATTATTGGTATTTTGTTGTCAAATTAAACACATAAACTTTCTTAATATTGCAAAAATTACTTTTATTTTAAAAAATAATAAAAAACAAACACTAAGTCATATAAGCTATACAACATAAAAAATCCAATCGTCTATTAGAGTCATAATTTTGTACAATATTTGAAATAGGTTGTTTTAATGAAATGTACCTACGAAGTCCGGGGTTTCGTTGACCAGTTAAATGCTGCAAATAGTTTGTATGTTGTAAAGATAATTCTTTAACAATGTTATCCAAAAATTTCCAAACAGTTGGATGGAAACACTGAAAGAGAGACTGAAGTCCATAGTGCCATCCTTTGATACAATTTGTAGTTCTAGCTATATAGTTGGCTGCAGAGTGTCTATGGTTCCAAGTAGAAATATTGAATAGAGGTTGTCTGTAAGTGCTGTTCCTGAGCTGTCGACCTCGAATATATGTACGTTCGAAGTAAAGGAGAACTTGCTCGATTTGTTTATTATATTCGTCTAAATTAGAGAACAGATCAGCAACTTCTAAAAATGTTTCTAACATTTCTTCTTCTGGCAAACGTGCAAGTGATTGTAACATTTTAATGTGTACTGCAAGTGACTGATTGGATTCATATAGAGATTTTAGTCCACATTCATTTACTTTGCGTATAATAGATTGTGATAAGTGGAAAAAGCAGCCACCAATTTCGATGTTTTCAAACACAGCACAGAAAGCATTCATTGCTGCTGTTTCAATCGGTCAAAATTTTTCGTGGTTGAGCTTGAGGAAGTTTCTCCAGTAACATGTTCAGCATCTTCACATATATTTTGTCGTTTTTCCCTGGTAGAAGAGCCAGTAGACAAGGAAAAGCGATGCCTGAATCATATTGGACACGGATACTGTATAACTGATATTTCTGGAACCACTTTAAATGTACCATCTGCTAGCCATAAATCATTAACTACAAGTTGATCTGGAAGATCTTGTGACCAATTAGTATTATACGTTCTGGATCTTCTGCCCCGGAATCATGAATAATCCATTTAGAGTATTTCTCTGGTATTTCAAAGTTTTTGTTATCTGGATTTGATGGAACGTTTCCAATTGTTTTAGCTTTGGATCTATTTAATCGCCTTGTCATGGAGCTCTTCTTCGGTAGGCACATTTTTAATCCATCTGATACAGTCACTAAACTGTTATGCACAAGCTGTTGCACCTGGATTCGACATTTTTCTTTTCATTTGATTTGCAAGTTGATGAGCTTCAGATTCAAAAGTCCTATTAACATGACAGTGTTCTGAAGACTCACGGATAATCTTGTTGTCTCTGGTATGGAGCAGCAATCGATAATGTAAAGTTCTAAACTTTGCACAACGGCAATGAATAGTTCCGATAGCAGTTTCACAGCGACGAACAAACTCGAATCCTTCGTAAATTATAATTTGACCACCTTTATTACTAACGCCGTACTCAAAATCAGCCATGGGTAAATTAACAATTAATTAAAAAAAATTAAGCACGAAATTTCTTAACTTGCACTAGTATTAACACTAGTTAATACTAGTGTATACATTATCCACTAGTATTAACTAGTGTATAATGTATACACTAGTTAATACAACTAGTGTATACTAGTTGTATTAACTCGTAATACAACTAGCATACACTAGTTGTATTACGAGTCACTAAATTAGAACTGAAGAATGTAAGACAAAAATTTACTTATATACCTTCACCCAAACAATTCTTAGAAATTCTCGAGCAGTTCATGGTGATTAACAATTCTCGATTGGTTTTACCTTAGGAAATTATTCCTTGTAAATCTGAGGTACTAATTAGGGTAGATAATCACTACATCTTTTTAAGTTTCCAACTCAACTACCTTCCTAATCCCCTTGCCCAAATCTGCACTAGTGATTTACTCCTTGCTGGTTATAAATTTTGTACAATTTTTAGTAAATTTTATTTTATGTGTAATTTCTTACTTGTGTATTTTTTCCTTTTAATTTTTTTCTTAGTGTATTTTTATCTATGTGTAATTTTTTGTTTGTGTAATTTTTTCTTTGTTTTTTCTTCTCTATGTAATTTCGTAATTTCGAAATTACTTGTGTAAATATTTTCCTATTTTTCGTTTTAATTTTTTT
Organism: Typopeltis vanoorti; assembly: GCF_054136105.1. Lineage (NCBI taxonomy): Eukaryota > Metazoa > Arthropoda > Arachnida > Uropygi > Thelyphonidae > Typopeltis > Typopeltis vanoorti. Next base: position 81,694,294 of record NC_143549.1, read on the forward strand.
CTTAGTGTATTTTTATCTATGTGTAATTTTTTGTTTAATTTCTTAATTTCGTAATTTCTTACTTGTGTATTTTTCCTTTTAATTTTTTTCTTAGTGTATTTTTATCTATGTGTATTTTTTCTTTGTGTAATTTCTTCCCTGTGTAATTTCGTCCCTGTGTTATTTTGTTCTCGTGTAATTTTTGCAGTGCAATTTTATCCCATGTAATTTTTTCCTGTGTAATTTTGTCCTGACATGGCCACTCACCATCTTGGTCACTAACCTCTGAATCCTCTCCACCGCTTCTTCTTCTCAAAGAAACCAGGGGACCAGACTTGAGCACAGTAATACAGATGTGCATGCATCAAGGCCTTATAAAGAGGAATAACAATTTCCTTATCTCTACTTGCTAATTTGTTCTTCAATAGCCAAGTAATCTTATGGGCTACCTTAGCAACTTTATCAATATGTCCCCTAAACTTTAATTCTCTGTCTATCACCACCCCTAAATCTCTAGCTTCATCTATTTCCTGGAGTATTTCCAGTGCCATCAATTTGATACATTGTTTGTAATCTATTTATACCAAAATGCATAACTTTATATTAATTGACATTAAACTGACAACCATTAACTTTTGTCCATACTGAAAGCCTATTTAAATCACTCTGCAAGCTCTCCATATGGCCTTCATTAACTATTACTCTACCATTTAACCAGTTTTTTGCATCATCATTAACCAGTTGTTTGCATCATCAGCAAACAACTGGTTAATCATTTATGTACAAATTAAACAGCAATATTCCCAGCACTGAACCTTGTGGCACACCACTAGTCACCTGTTTTTGCCTCTATTCTGTCCCTCCATATACCACTTTTTTGATATCTGCTCAGCAGCCACCCTCTTATTCACTTAAACAGTGTCATATCCATCCCATTTGTTCTAATTTGTGTAACGAGTTCCATGTGTTATTCTGTTAAACGCCTTTTTAAAATCCAGCAAAATCATCATCATGTAGCCATTTCCTTTATCCAAATCAGCTGTTACCCTATTATAAAAAGTTAGTAAATTACTAAGGCATGACTGACTCTTCACAAAGCCATGTTGACCCTTATACAGTATCATACTTTATCTACTCATTCTTGAATACTCATTTTTTACCAATTTCTCTAGTACTTACCATCATGCCTGAGGTACTGATTGGTCCATAATTTGCTACTGCAGTCTTAGAACCGTCTTTATGCAAAGGAATTATTTTGCCCTCTTTCCACTCCTTGGAACTCTACAAGAGCTCACTCTCTTGGAATTCTACAAGAACTGAGACTTCAATTAAAGAGCCTAGTCAAAGGCATTGCCAGTTCCCTTGCACAGTCTCACAAAACCCCACCTTATATCCCATCTAATTCCACAGCTGTATTTACATTGAGATTTTGCAATATCCTAAGAGGTTGATCCAATTGATCAACCTCTGTTCCCACATTAGTGTCTGTTACATATGTTAAAGCAGCAACCTCACTAGGATGATATACCCTTGCAAAGTGGTCACTCAGTAACTCAGCTATTTTATCAACTTCTGTCTCATCATGACCATCATCACCACTCATTAAATATCTTTGGTAGTCATTCTTCTTCTTACTTGCTACATAACAAAAGAACTCTTTGGGATTTCCTTTGGCTTGCTCTGCTAAATTCCTGTCATAATATGATTTTGCCTTCCTTGCCATGCTGCCACCTTTCTTGCCTTAGCCTTGTACTGTTCATGAGTTTGCTGGTCACTTTTCTCTTTATATACTCCACAGCATTTTCTTCTTTTGCAGCTTGTGCTTAATTGTATTACTCATCCATCTATTCCTATTAACTAATTAACCCTCCTTACCCTAGGTATACAATTTAATACTGCTTACTCTAGATGACCCTTAACTATATCCCATGCACTATTAACATCCTTACCCTGCAGTGTTTTATGCCATGGTACAGATTTAAGATTTTTCCTAAGCATGTGATAATCACCTGCCTTGTAATTCCACAAATATCCCTTCTTGATAGAGTATTCCTCATGTTTTACAATCTCCCAAGTCAAGACTTGGTTATGGATAGTTTTCCTGATCCTATGACCAGGTGCAATACCCCCCCCCCCAGTCCCTTTTATCATATGCTGCCTTAAGTAATTATCTCTTAGCAGGTGTATAAATTCTGTTTCCTTCCTGCCATGTGATCTTTCTTCCTTCCCGTCTATATATCTCCATTGTTGAAGTTCCCCATGATAATCACTCGACCTGTACTCATTGTACTAATTTGGTGAAGCATGCGTTCAAGATCCTTTCTGGAACTTCCTGGTCTATAGCAAGAGCCAACTGTATATTTTGTCTTACTGGCCTTAATATCACACCAGATTGCTTCAGATAAACAGCCACCCTCCCACCTGTCTCCTATTCTTTTTGGCTGCAATTTATGACAGACAGTTCAGAAATCATGGATCAATGAACTGTATTTAAGTTTTGTAGATATGGAAAAGACATCAGAAATTGCCAAGAGATAAGCTGTTTGAAACACTACAGGTATATTATGTAAATTGGACCTTGTGCTGAGTGACACATGATCTGTATTTAAGTTGTAAGTCAACAGTTAGAATTGAAGTAGATACAAGAAAATGATTTGATGCAAAATCAGATGTGAGATGTGTAGGATGCAAGCTATCTCAATTGTTATTCATCATCTCTATGGATCAACATTATGAAAGAAAGTGGCATTAAACCTGATGTCAAAATTGGAGATGTTAATATCAGCACTTTACTTGTGGAGATGATGTTATACACCTAAATAAATCCAATGCAAGCTGCAGATTCCTTACTTTGCAAGATCCCTTAATAAACTGAATAACTACTGTAACAAATATGGCATGAAAGTCAGCAATAAATAGACCAGAACTATGAAAATAGGCAAGAGCATAGAAAACTTTAGAACAAGTAAAACACTTTGACTATTTAGGCACAATTTTTAGTGGAGATGGCATATTAAATATGGAAATATATGATAGAATAAACAAAGCTGGTATCATTGGGAGTCAGTTGAATACATTTATATGGAATGAAAGAGAAATTAGTCAAAACACTAAACTAGCAGCATGCAAGATAGTGTTTAAACCAATTTTAACTGATGGGGTTTGTTAGAAATAAAAGTTGATCAAAGACTGGAGACCACAGATATGAGAATTCTGAGAAAAATTAGGGCCATAAAAAGATGGCATCAATGGCTGAATCCTATTAAAAATGAAGGCTATTAGTAGAAAGATTAACAAAGCAGTGGTTTGATACCAAGATGTCAAGAAAAAGACCCAGAGGAAGGCCGAGAACTAGGTTGACTAATTGGAGTCCTTGCAAATAGACCATTTTGGTGAAAAAAATTATCACTAGAACATTAGTAATAATATAAACTTTTAATGTAGTACTATCACAGTATCCTGTACACCCCTTGAGGGTACATATCAGGAATTTGATAATGATGATGATGAAGTTTTTCATAGAATGGAGGAAGAGAGATGGAGAATGAGGCCAACCCTGAAATTGGTATGTATAAGGTAGGTGTGTAAGCATGTGATCGGGGAGTAGGTTTTGTGTATGAAGTATATAAATGGATGATTGGCAGGGCTCAACAAATACACTCAACCATGAGTAGATTTTGACAGCTGATGAGTAGCTGCAGACTGGACAAAAAAATATTTTTTATTTAATAAAAAATAACTTTCTAAACAATTTTTTTTTTTAACTTTAAGAGAACACAGAAGAATATGAGTAATACAAAAGGTCATTAATTATCAAAGAAAGAGCCATATGACTTAATTTTGGCTTCACTTATGAAAAATACAGTGCTCTTACATAGGTTTGCTTTGGTATTGAATGAAAGTTTTTGTTTTCCTAAGTTTCTGCCTGGTCTCTGAAGAGAACCAATTAGTTCAAAACACCTATCTGGCCCAAATGGTACTAATAAAAGGTGAATATACAGATGCCAGGACAATGCTTGTATTTTTTAAGTAGTGCAAGCTGAGGCAACTCCAATGCAGAGGATTATATTTTCATAAGCTCTTTTTTAAAGTTTTTAAACTTTTAAGGTTTCTACATTTATTTGACTTTAAATAAGGTTGGATCATTAATATTCCCCATTTCTATATAATAAAAGGCTGTTCTAGTAGCAAAAATTAATATAACAAATTATATTTAAAAAATGGTGTTTTTACTCTTCTCCTGTTCTTATTATTTATTGACTTCTTGGAATAGTTCTCACACAATGGAAATGTTTCATTGATACAGCATCACAAATTACATCATGGAACTTCTGTAGGATTTTATATAATTTGTTGAGCACTTGTTGAATATATTTCCTTTGAATGCAGAGGCAGTGACTATGTTTAAGGCATGGATGAATTATGTGTAGGGGAAGGGGCGTGCCAGCCATATGTCGATGTGTGCGACGCACACAGGCGGCAGGATAGTAAAGGTGCCAAAGAGGAGGAAATACTTAAAAAAAAACGTTTTTTTTAAAGTGATTTTTTTATTGGAGGGGAGGGAGCGCCAACTAAAGTTTTGCACATAGGTGCTGGACACTACTGGCACGCCCCTGTGTAGGGGTGTGGGTGTGTGACAGTGGGTCCTTCTATCTATGATGAGTATTTTGACTCTTTGGAGGTCAAATGATAAAAATAATTAAATAATATCATATCCACTTGGAAATCAGAATCTTTTAGTTCTTAATATGACCAGTATGACACAAATGAAGAAACTCATAAGATCAATATAATTATAAACTTTATTTTACATTTCAGTCACTGTTAACATACAAAGAATATATTTGCATTTGTGTAGCATTTGTTTAAAAGATGTTTTTTTTTAGTCTTCTTTATGCAATAAATGAATGTCACTGATTTAAAAAGTCATGTTTTGTTCTTTTTAATATCATTCATTTGAGTTTGTGTCTTTTTTTAAAAGTTCATTATTATACAGTCTAGTTGTATCCATAAGAGTCTCTGATACAATCTGGTGTTTTATAACATTCCTTAAAAACAGTTTATCCACAGATTTTTATCTATATAGATATATATCATATAGTATGCATATAGTATTCATAAAAATTCATGAAATAATTATTTCATGAATTTTTTTATGTTACATTCATATAAAATTGTATAATTTTACATAACAGTATAATATTACATTCCATAATCAGTATATAATTTAATGTGGGGGTACTTCTTTCACTGATGGACATGGTTTTTCATTCTTTACCCATAATTTGTGTTTAACACTTATGTGAATGATGCTATCTTATGACTAAACACATTGCTGTCATGTTTTATACAATTATCTGAACATTAATAACTTAAACAATATGTATGTGTGTGTGTGTGTGTGTGTGTGTATATATATTCACACTTTAATATGGAAACAAATATAAATGACACTCTCTAGACACAGATAATTTCTCAGTTGGCTTGATTTTTTTAACACCAAAGGCATGAGATTCCTATAGCAAAGTAAGTATGAATGCATATGTTAAATTAAGTTTATTTTTAGATGAAAATTGATTTAAATAAAAATTACCTTAAAATTAGTCTTACACTATATTATTCTAATATATAGCTTGTTACTATGATATTCATCATCTGTGTCTGTGTAGGGAAAAGTTGAAATAGTGCTAGATAAATAATGCGGTGAAAAATCAAACTATTAAATAAATAAACATGATTTTTTTGTATGCAGCAATCCTCCCTACTGGATTCAAAATCTGTCACACACAGATATATGTGGGCAAGCCAGGAGTTAGACATAAGAAAGAAAGAATAAATATTAAAAGTTATCATGTTTGAGTTTGAAATTCAAGAAAGAAAAGAACAACAAATCAACTGATATCAACCATCAGCAGAAAAAATTGTTAGTATTAGTGAACATTCTCTGTTACTATTTATTGTAAATTTGCAGTCTTGCTTGACTAGAATTCCTGTAATTTCAACAAGTTTTTTTTTTTTTTTTTTTTTGAAGCTTTCTGTCTATTCTGATTTAGCAGCAGGCAGTATTCATTAATAAAGGTAAATTATTCAGCATTTATTAAATCATGAGCTCAAAATGCACAAAACCCGTAAACTCAAGAAAATCGATCTTACCCACATTATTTCAGACAGTAACATATCCTGTAAGGGTCAGGTACCAAGAGATGGCATCATTTGTTTGCCGATCTCTTAATCAGTGGCTGCCTGTAATTAGTGGTAGGCATGGGCCAGCTGTCTCTGATTGGCCATCCAATCAGAGACAGCTGGACTGCCCACTCAGTCTCCGAAAGCTAGATAAGGTATAAAGGCCTCACCTACTCCCTATAGCTGATTTATTTTTATGTTTCTATACATATTGATAAAGTGCATGTTTCTATATTTAGCTTATCTCCAAACTTCTTTTTTAGCTTTTGTTATTTTGTTTTTTTTTGATATTCTGATATAATTGAGAGAGAGAGAGAGAGAGGAATACATAAGACAAGATCTCAAAAGAGATATGCAAATATTTTGAGTTTGGGGAGCACTGATATATTATAGTATTAAACCAAGCAGAAAAAATAAAAGCTTATTATTGACTTGCCATTTATTTTGCATAATATCTTCTATAGCACAGTTGCAAGACTGACTGGACATGCTGCTCCTGAGTTTGACTTTGCCATGACGATTGCAATCTTTATGACATTTACAGTTGAAGGTGAGTTAGATAATCTTACAAGCAGGCAGTATGGCTTTTTTTTTTCTCCTGGAAATTTATGTTGTTTCTCCAAGAATTTTTTTTTTTTCCCTACAGGTAAATCAGCCAGAAAACACATGATTAACAAATAAAATATCATGTACTGGTTGGTAAATGGCATGGTGAAGGTGGTGGATTGCACAGTGTTTATGATGAATAGTTTGGTGTTGGATGGTGGATTGTGTGATGTAATGGCTTCTCCACAGTGAGTCGAACCCCATGAAGGTGTCGTGCAATAATAATAATGCCAAAAAAGATATCTTTATAGTTTTTCACACTTTGGTATTCTTAATTTTTTTTTTAATACAAAATTATTTACTTATAGCAATCCCATTCATTAAGAGAATGGGACATCTGTATTATGGAAAATCTGTATTATGTGAGAGCTTAAGATGATCTTGTTAACTGGTTCTTTCCATTTGTATTTGTCCTTGAGAAATATGCGAGAATTTTTTTATTTATAGCATGTAACAAAATAATTAAAGTGGCTAATTAAGCTTAAACCTATCTTCCATGGCTGTGTAAGCATGAATTGTGATAAGTTCTGCTGTTGTGGACTCAGGCAGTTTATTATTATTATTATTACTTGACACCTCCAGGGAGTCTAAGGACTCATCGTGGGAGGGCACACACACTACTCTACTTCACTAAATATATCTAATCCTCTCCTACTGCTACTTATTTCTCCAACTATGACACTACTACCATCTATCGCCCATCACCAACAACAGTAATTTAGTTTTATGCATAATGATGTTCAAATAAAACAAGCTTAGCAAGTATTATTCTGAGCTAATTCAGTCTATTCTTAGTGTTTATTTAAACAAATTTAAGATGTTGCCTTGAAAACTGATGTGTAAAAATATTAATGAAAAGTCAAACAGTTAAGAGTATATAACAGGTCTGGTCCCTTGGATTCCTTGGAGATGAGGAAGTGGTAGAAAAGATTCAGAGGAGAGTGACCAAGTTTGCGAGTGGTGTAAGGAATGCTCCCTACATTGATAAATTGAGAGTTTGTGGGTTACTGAGGTTAGTTGATAGGCAGAGAAGAGGGGGTATGATAGAAACATTTAAATTACTAAAAGAGTTTTATAAGATTGATGTAGGGGAAATATTTCAGCAGTGAGATAGGGGTAGAAAACAAGAGGTGATCCCTGAAATTTAAGTAAGAGTGTGGTTAACAAGGGTGTGAGGACTAGATTTTTTCTTGGAGAGTGGTGAATGAATGAATGGAATGCATTGCCTGACTCATTTGTGAGTGCTTCGTCTGTAAATGAGAGATGATCTCTCATTTACATCCCATTCAAGAAATGGTATATTGTGTGGATAGTTTGGGACTCCCGTGATGAGTCTTCTGACTCCATGGAGATACCCATATTATAATAATAATACACCGACAGTTTATTATCTGTTGTGCAATAGCAATGAATGATTAATGCTATTTTTTATGTTAATTAGTTAATTTACATAAAAACATAATTTATAAAAACATAAGTAAAATTATTATAAACACTGCCTGCTACAATCTAGCTATATGTATATTATGAAAGTTTGAAGTAAACAATAGTTTGTGTGTGTGGGGGGGGAATGTTTAAACCTATATTGTGTGTTGAATATGATTGATCCTGTTATATATTTGGAAGAATACCACTGTAAATTAAATTCACAAATAGCAGATTACATGTAAATTAATTATAAGCAGACTTATGGAAATTCAGTTCATGCTTTTTTTTTTTTTTCTCTTTTTCTTTTTGTAAATTATTTCATTTTCAGCTGTTAATCAAATATGAATTACAAACCATCAAAAATACTCATTTTTTTTCCAAAGAATAATTAACTTAATATAATTTATATTTGATCATAGGTTAATTATAATCAAAATTATAGTGAAACTAATAATATTGTAACTAATCTGAATATATTTGAAATCTGAATCTATATATTATCATTTTAAACAGTTCTATTTCTTTATTAGATATATGAAGAGCCAAAGGCTTCAATTCGGCAACATATGACTTGTTTAAGTTAAGGGATATTACATCCCATATCGTTTCTTAGCTGAATAAGAAACTCAAAGAGTTTCATGCCGAATATAGTAGAAACTATATAAAGTTCGGCGATTCCAAGCGTAAGCAAATACCTGGATACTGCAGCAACTGACCCTTAAGGTAGTGCAAGCTGAGGCAACTCATGTCTAAGGTGGAGCAAGCTCCGATCACTATTCTTGATATTTATCCATAATGTGAACTTAGCTCCTAGGAGCTGTATTACTGTTCTACATTATGAGAGAAGGTCACTACCCAGACCGGTTTCAACCTTTATTTGAGGTCTCATCAGTGAGTAGGTAGACCTAGTTAATATCAAGTTTGTAGCAAACAGAACTTACAACCCTTCTATGAGTAATCCTTCTATAAGTTCTGTTCACTACAAACTTGATATTAACTAGGTGTCTGTATAGTTTATATAGTTTCTACTATATTCGGCATGAAACTCTTTGAGTTTCTTATTCAGCTAAGAAACGATATGGGATGTAATATCCCTTAACTTAAACAAGTTCTCTTTCTTGTTTCTTGAATCATCAGCATAGAAATTATTTTTATTTGGGTCTGTTCCATGGAATGAATTAATAGATTTATAAACAATTGCACTTAACCATTATAAAGCATTTTACATCTCTAATTAGCAGTAAAATGTTTATACTGCACTTTTTTTTTTGTTATATCTATATAGCATTACAAAAAGAAAAAGCATGGATATCAGTTACCTTCAGGCTGTGCTATTCTGTGACAGGTGAGGAATAATGTCATCACTAGTAGGGGAGATAGTAGGGCAGGTGTCTCGTGCACTTGGGAAACTTTCTCCATAAAAAGACATACCTAAGGCATTGATGACAGAATTTAATGCAACAACAACAAAAACAGCTATGGTGCTAATATTGTTAAGAATGTTGGCTGTTTTCTGGTCACTTCGTTGGTTGATGTTGCATCCCAGTGACAATATGAGGACAATTCCATAGACAATCTGTTGAAATCATCAGTTATAATATATTAATATGATAATCAAATTATTGTAGGATTTTGGACTGATACAGCACAAAAGCGAGACATTGCACTTAACAATGATTAACGAAATGATTGAAAAGCGAAGAGTGACGAGATTCATTTGGGTGAACACTGCACGAAAGCATGTCTGTAATTAGATGAATGATATACAATAATAATACAAACTGCAATGCACATAACAGCAACTTTTGCAAAGGCTACACATGACAAGGACACATTTTCTGGAATTTATATATAGTTAATTACAACATATACTACTGAGGCTTTACAAATGTTTCCACCTCAAAAAGCCATATATATAAATATATAGACTTCTCAAATATGTTATAATGATTTGTTTTTACAAATAAAATTTGATAAGAAAAATTAGTAACAAGTATTAATAAAGAGTGCATAAGTCTTAAATATTGATGCTATATGTATTTTTACATAGAATGATTAAATCATGATTTTCATATATTACTGCATATATTTTAAAATGTAATTGAACTATATATATAGATATATATCTTTTATGTCTTGCATGCTATTTCAGTGATGCATTTTAATATAATTATTAATATTTCTGCTACAACCTCTATTATTATTAGTGCCTAGTTTTTCTTATAAAGAGAGAATGATTTCATGATTCTGCTCCTCTGTAATGTTTTGATGAATTTGAATTTCAGCAATACAAAGTGTTTTCTAAGATAACTGAGTTTAAACAGATAATGCATAAGCTCATAGTAGCATTAAATTAACCATATATGCAATTATAAATAACTTAGCCCACGTATCTAGAATCATCAGAGGCACTGAGAAGTAAGTAATGGGAAAATGCATCTTTCAGGCAGTAGGGCATTTTTACTATAGCCTAAGATTAAATAACATTCTTTTTTGGCACAGATTAAGAGCAGTGAATGATTAAAAAGGGAAATTCTTGGTATTATAAAATTTTCTGCAGCATGAATATGATGAAAGTCATTAAAGAGTTTTAAAAAAGTTGACATTATATATTTTTGGAGCTAAACAACAAAAGTGGCAGTTATTGCATTTAATATTGAGAATAAAATGATTACATTCTAAGGAAGAAGATGCATAATGCATGAAAATTAATCTGCTTTCTTATTATCAGCACATATGTTTTGAGGTTCATTAGTTACTCTTAAAAGAAACAACCAGAATATTTCTTTGAGTCATCATATTAGAACACTCGAAGGCTTTTGGTTATTTTAAGTGTTTTGAAACAGAAAAATAGCTCACAAAGTTTGATTAGTGAAATTGTGATTAAGTTACTTGACTGCTTTATGGAGTTGAGTTAGCACTGTATTTTATTAGACTCCAATTTATGACAGCTTTTGAAATTTTATGTGTTTGTTGCTCATCCATGTATGTTATGTTTAAAAGCTTGGGATTGCACTTGAATATTCAAATATCAGAATTTCAGAATTGAAAAAAAAAAAGCTACACATAAAAAACAGTACAGCACATTCTGATTGCAGTTCTGTATTCCAATCCAGAAAATAATTATTTTGTTTTCAAAATGCTAGATATTTAAAAGCAAATAATTGATTGGGTAATGAAAATAATTTTCAAATTTCCAGTGCCACATAAAATAAGTGGAATCCCCACAAATAATAATGATGCTTTTTTGTTTATCTATTTAAAAAAAAAAAATCTCAAAATAGCATTAATAACCAACAAGAGGTTTTAGTTCTGCTTTGAGAACAAGCGACATTTTTCTCACCTCTCTTTTTTCCCCCTTTCCCCCCATATTGTTATCATTATTATGCGATATCTCTAAGGAGTCCAAGGGCTCATTACAGGAGGGTTGATGGTAGTAGTAGTTGGAGGATTAAGTAGAAGAGATGGAGAGCTGAGTTTAGTGAAGGAGAGGACTTACTGCCCTCCTGTAATGAGCCCTTGGACTCCTTAGAGATATCGCATAATAATGATAACAATATGGGGGGAAAGGGGGAAAAAAGAGAGGTGAGAAAAATGTGCCATCTACCACTTACTACCACCACACCAATAGCAGTCTTTTTTTTTTTTGTTTAAACTGTGTGTGTGTGTGTTCTCATGGCTGATTTGTCTGTATGCAGGATGAAAACCTCAAATATTAATATATGATTATTTGAAATTTCATCCAAAACAAACAAAATAGTTTTGCATATGCAAAACTATTCAAAACTATCGGTGTAGTGTTCGAGATGGAGAGTTGTACAGTGGGTGTCCTCCCGCAATGAGTCTTCGGACTCCTTGGAGGTTTTGCGAATAATGATAATAATAATAATAATAAAAAAGGGAAATCATTCCTGCATTGCATTATGGTACTTTGTTGTATGTACAGTATACTGAGTTTTATCCATGTGGTTTGAAAATATGAGAATAGATGAAATTGAGATTTTAAGCAGTTTTAATGACGTGGAACAGCACATTGTATATATAACACTGCCTTCTACATTACAACAAAGATAAAGAATCTAACATTAAATGCATAATGTGTAAGGCACAATGGTTATCTTGAATTTTATATCACTGTGATATTACTGAAATATTCTTAAAGATATGAAAATTATTTTAACAGTTTTAATACCAGAGAAGGTTCTCATTATGTAACAGTATAATCAGAGCCTTTCTCTCTGAAATTATGACTTTGTATTCTCTTCCATTCTTCTTCAACACTTCCATGAATGGACAGTGCTGAAGATCATAAATATAAACATCCAGCATTCATATTTATGATCAGAAATTGTGATTAAATATCTTCTTATCGGTGATCATAAAGAATGTTCAGCAGTTCACTCCAGATGTCATTTTTATGCCTTTTCATTTCATTTTCCCTCTGCTTCCTCATCATCCTGAAATTTTGCTCCCACATTCTGAACAAATTACAGTTTTACTCCTGCTGTCCATTGAGGATACATTCCTGAAAAGTATAATGCATAGCAAAGCTATTTCTCTTTAAGAATTAATGTAATAGAAGGAGATATGTGCAGGAATCTCAGAAGAAGATCGGCATAAATCTCAAACTTTTGGATTTTTTTGAGGATTTCTTTATCATCCAAATATTGGTTGATGTATTTTTTGTTTAATACTATGTATCATCAAAAGAAATGTGAAATTTTTAGTACTACAGAAAATATTAGGTGATAATATTGGAAAATATCATTGAAATTTTCTGGCTGTTGACTACAAGGTCAAAGTAGGACATGTTACAAATGTTTCAGGCATCTGCTAAATGCATATTCAGAAAGCATGTCTGGAAATTTTCAGGCATTGCATCAAGGGATTAAATGTGAAGGTGCTATTATAATAAAAACTGGTGACAGCTTTCCGGTTTCCATGAGTGATATTAAATGATGAAGCAAATGATTTAAGCACTAGTTGAAGTAAATAGCTGCAGTAATATGCATTATATATTATCAGATTTGTATGGGAGGGGTAATTAAGGCCTTGATTTAGCTACTTCTGCATGCAAAGTTTAGAATTGCAGTACAGTATGTGACTAATTGCAGGTACAAGTATTGTGAAACATAATTCTCTATTTTATTTTATTATATTATTAAAAAAAAAAGGTGTACTCCATATTTTTTTTCCAAAAAAATTCTTACAGCTATGGGATGTGTGAATAGACTTATGCTATTCACTATTTATAACCACTATTTTTCAGCTCAACTTATATTTTAAAGTTTAATAGAAAATATAGTATTACTACTATTCATATGGAAATCGTAATTAAAAAAAAATTAATGATGTGCTATTGCTAACTTATGATATTTAACTATATGCATTCTTGATTCCAGGGAGAATTTCTTAGTTATAATTAGGACCTCCCCCCCCCCTTTCCTTTTTTCTGTACATCATATTTAACATACTTGAATTAGTAGCATAGCTGCTGTTTGCATAATTATGTTCATGTTGGAAGAAAATTTAGAGGTCAAATGAAATTTCTCCTACTTTGCTGCTTAATAAATATGTATAGTGTCCAAAAATTCTTGATTTTAGTATTAATTTACATATATTTTTTAAAAAAATGTTTTATATATATTTGTAAACAGAACTATTCTGAAAAGTACATAAGGATTGCTCCATTATTAATATTGTAACAAAAACTTGTCAGTACTTTTTTTTTTTACATATATATGCTTTTTGAAATGGTTTTCCATATCCTTTACTTTTTCATAATGACCACCACTAAGTCTTAAATTAAAAAACCAAGATCACTGGTCCAATATTACTTTTGTGTTGAATCATCACTGTTCTTCATACCAAGGGCAGATATCAAAATGTTCACAATCGATATGGTGAAGATGCCAATAGTAATGATGTTGTTCAAGATGTTTGCCACTCGTTGCTTAGGTACCTCATTCAAATTCAAGTTGGCGATCACTAAAATGAGGCCTCCAACTACGATCTACAGTACAGAGAGCAAATAGCCAATTTTACTCACTGAAGTTCACATGGGATAACACAAAATCCTTCAAGGGTTATAAATAATATATTTTTCACCTTAGCAAGAGCTGAACTTATATTATGAAATGTAAACTATAAACTTGTGAAATATTAACAGTGATTTTACTCATGTGGTGCACTGAAAAGTTAAATCTATTATTTATTACTTATATATACATTAAGAATGTTCACAAACTCCTATACAAATTTAACTTACTTAAACAAAGTTAAATGCCATAGGTATACTGGAACTATTTTCATAATCAGTGATAACTGTTTTTTTTTTTTAATACTTATGTATAAAAATAGTATCTCTGCCTACTCCCACTGGGAACAAATGACATTAGGTGGTTTATTTTTAAATGCAGTACAAATTTTTTTCTAATTATTTTTATGCACTAAAAATGATTTGTTAAAAAGACGTAATTCTTTAGGTATCACTGCAAAATTACTTTTAATATCGTGATACTGTGTAATGAAAGACAGTTTAGAATTATTTTATTCTCTTTGGTTATTCTAAAAATAGGCTCACTCCCTTGAAGGTAGAGCTGTTAGTTCAAGTCGAAGTTATTCCATTATACCTTATACAAACCCACTTAAACATTGCATCACATAAGTGTTATTAAACTTCATTTTTTATTATAATGCTTAACCAACGATATTTTTAATATATTCAAGTCTCACTTGAATTACTTCGTTTTACATTAAGTTCACTTTGCATCTTTGAATTTGATGAATTAGAACCTTTTTTAGGAGGATCTGCATCAAACACAGAAAGAAAAACGTTGACGATGGTAACAGCAAACACCAGCCACACCAAAATATTGTTGAGGAGATCTGCATTTCCTTGCTGTGATTCATTGTTGATGTTGTAACGACCTTTCAGCACAATTATTATACCAATCGTAATCTATAAGGAGAAGAAACCCATGTACAGCTTCACTGAAAACTCCTATTTGATGGCTTAAGCAATACGCGAAGAATTAAGTACAAAAGAAACGATCCAATACTATGAATTTCCCCTTGTAGTGCTTAGTGCTGAGGAAGCCTAGTGCTATAAATATAACCTATGAACATTATGAATAGGCACATATAAGCCATATGTGAATAAACTATCAGATTTGAAACCAAAGTTAAATAAATCTAAATTGCATAATTTATTAGTTACAAAACTGCATACATTTTTTTTTTGCGGGGCATGGGTAGATATCAGATAATTACCTACTAGAATTATTTTAAAAGAATGTAAGAAAAGGGTGAAGCAGAAATAATAAAAAAGCATGATCCAGGCACCGAATTAAATATTATTTAACAAGCTTGAACAAAAGAAGTACAGCCTTTAAGTATGCAACCAGAATGTGATGGGATGGTTATACGAGCCATTTGTTAAATCTCATTCATACAAAAAATTTATTAAATTCCATAACAAATCTGAATTTAACAAAGTTGCACATATTGCTGTTTCTTTGCTATTTGGCTGTAGCCAATTTCCTGAGTATAATAAATTTAGTTTAATTCTTTATCCAAAGTGTAAGCAAACAAAGTTTACACCTGAAGTATCTTCAGGACCGAGACAACTCGTGTAAAGGTGGACCAAGCTCTCATCACTACCTGTCTTAGTATCTTCCATAATGCAAAACACATCTCCTTGCGGACATGTATTATGCTATGCATTAAGGGAAGGGCCACTACCCAGACCAGTTTTGACCTTTATTGAGGTCTCATCAGTGGAAACCAGACCCAGAGGTGATGATACTAAGGTAAAAGTAATGGAGATGTCATATTTACCTATATGCGTTGCCAAAAGGTATCTCACCTTATTATTAAATTACTCTGGATTTAGAGAAAGATGTTGGAAGTTTTTTTCCACTTGATTAGGCTATAATAAATTTAATTTAAATCTTATCTAAGTGTAAGCAAACAAAGTTTACTTCTAAAGTATCTTCAGGACTGAGGCAACTTGTGTAAAGGTGGACCAAGCTCTCATCACTACTTGTCTTAGTATCTCCCATAATGCAAAGCACATCTCCTTCCAGACATGCTGTTAATATAATGCATAGCATTATACATTAAGAGAAGGACCACTACATAGCATTATACATGTCTGCAAGGAGATGTGCTTTGCATTATGGGAGATACTAAGACAAGTAGTGAGAGCTTGGTCCACCTTTACCACGAGTTGCCTCAGTCCTGAAGATACTTCAGATGCAAACTTTGTTTGCTTACACTTGGATAAAGGATTAAACTAAATTTATTATAGTATAACCAAGTGGGAAAAAACTTCTAACATCTTTCTCTAAATCCATAGTAATTTAATAATAAGATGAGACACCTTTTGGAAACTCATATAGGTAAATATGACTTCTCCATTACTTCTACTTGAGTATCACCACCTCTTGGTCTGGCTCCCACTGACAAAACCTCAATAAAGGTCGAAACCGGTTTGGATAGTGGCCCTTCCCTTAATGCATAGCATTATACATGTCTGCAAGGAGATTTGCTTTGCATTATGGGAGATACTAAGACAAGTAGTGATGTCTTAGTATCTCCCTTACTTCTACTTGAGTATCACCACCTAAGAGATACTAAGAGTTTGGATAGTGGCCCTTCCCTTAATGCATAGCATTATACATGTCTGCAAGGAGATGTGCTTTGCATTATGGGAGATACTAAGACAAGTATTGATGTCTTAGTATCTCCCTTACTTCTACTTGAGTATCACCACCTAAGAGATACTAAGACAAGTAGTGATGTCTTAGTATCTCCATTACTTCTACTTGAGTATCACCACCTCTTGGTCTGGCTCCCACTGACGAAACCTCAATAAAGGTCGAAACCGGTTTGGATAGTGGCCCTTCCCTTAATGCATAGCATTATACATGTCTGCAAGGAGATGTGCTTTGCATTATGGGAGATACTAAGACAAGTAGTGATGTAGTGATGAGAGCTTGGTCCACCTTTACCACGAGTTGCCTTAGTCCTGAAGATACTTCAGGTGCAAACTTTGTTTGCTTACACTTGGATAAAGGATTAAACTAAATTTATTATAGTCTGACCAAGTGGGGGAAAATTTCCAACAGTTTCCTGAGAGAAGAACAAGTCTCAGAGAAAATGAAGGAAGAAAGATTTGAAAATGTTTTCTTTAGTTAATTCCAGAAGCAGTATGATCAGAAAAAAGATGCAATACATTCACTTTGGTTGGAAAACATCTCGATTCAAATGCCATTGTGACTTGAGGAACATCTACAAGGACGTTTTCATCTGAAGCTAAGTTAGCCCATCTCATGTGGAGGCAAAAAGCTTACCCCTCCTGGAAAATTGGGTTTCCTCTCCCACAAAGCAAAGGTGATGAAGAGGAGGAAGAAAAAAGTATAAGAATACATACGATTAAAAGTATATTTATGGGTGCAGTGGAGGAATTGACCTTCCATGATAAGTCTGAGCTCTCCAAGGAGGTGGTAAGTAGTAGTAATAACAATGCCTGAGACTGGATGAAAAACCCAGTTAATGCAAACATGTATATAACTATGTGCTTCACTAGTAATAAATAATCCAGCACTGGAAAGAGGATACTCAAGAAGCTACAAGAAAAGAATGTATGTCAGTAGTGCATGGGTAGTGATCAGCAATTGTTTGAGGGAACCAGTATCAGACTGTTCATCCAGGATCAGTAGGATAATCCAAGTTGAAGTTAAATGGATGAGCAGTAGTGTAAAGCAGGAATTGCAAACAAATAAAAAAAAATATTCTAGAGGGAATATAGAGAAAAAGATGATCAGTATGCCTATAAAAGCATAGGCAAGAAAGGTGACTGGTATAGTAAGGAAGGCTAAACTCAGATTATGAGAGGAACTTAGCTAAGACCAAAGGAAATCCTGATAGTTTTTTCATTATGTTACAAGTAAGAGAAAGAATGATTATAATTGAAGGATAACTTGAATCAATAGTTGGAAGATGGCAGAAGAGAGTTACTAAGTAATGCTAACATGATAGAGACTAATGTAAAAATTGAGGTGGAGGAACTGGAGGTGTTCAGCATATTGAAAACTGAATGTGAATACAGAAGTGGGATTATATGGCATGTTGATCCTGTGCTACAAGATTGTGAATGAGAACTAGTAGTGCTTCTGATGAAGTTGTTTAATCTGCCTCTCAGTTCTGGCAAGGTTCCAAGGGAGTGGAATGAGGATAAGATAATTCTGTTGCATAAAGGCCCAAGAGACAGAGAGAGAGAGAAGTTGCAAATTACAGAACAATATCTCAGGAGTGGTGGTTAAGATATTGGAAAAGATTGTTAGAGGCACAATTTAGAAATGGGTGTATAGAAATGACATACTCTATAGTGGTCAGTATGGTTTTTTATTATTATTATTATTATTCAGGCCTCCATGGAGTCAAAAGACTCATCGTGGGAGGTCCTTCCTAAGAAACACAAAGTCCATAAAGACTCATCGAGGGGAGGTCCCCCTAAGAAACACAAAGTCTATCATACTACTCCTTAAACTCATTGACCGTTCTTGCTCTCACCACTCCATGAGGCAATGCATTCCATGGTTCAACCACCCTCCATGCAAAGAAACCACTCCTCACCCTCTTGCTTACAGTTTCCTTTCGTAACTTCCAGGAATGGCCTCTTCTCATCACTTCTTCCCGCTGTTCAACCAAGCAAAAGAACTCCTAATTTATCCCCATCAAATCCTGGGGACCAAATCTGAGAACAATACTCTAAGTGATCAGAGACTTATACAATGGAATGATAACCCTTTTATCTCTGTAGGTCAGTCCTTCTCATTATTGCAGCAGTCGTCAGTGTTGCCTTCATCACCTTTGCAATATGTCCCTAAATTTCAGGTTTCTATCAATCATCAACCCCGGATCACTTTTCTCCCCTACTTCCTCCAGTATAACTCCTCCCACAGAGTATGCAGCATTCCATTGATGTTTCCCAAACCTCAAGACCTTACACTTTGCTGCATTAAACTGACACCCCCATTCATTTATCCATCTATCTAGCTTATTCAAATCCTCCAGGGCTACTACATCTGCACTATTACTAATAATCCTTCCCAGCTTCACATCATCTGCAAACAACCGAATATCCCCTTGTAATCCACTGACAATGTCATTGATATAAAGGTTAAACAATATAGATCCCAGTACTGAGCCCTGTGGGTCCCCACTTGTGATCCTCTGCTTCCTTGAAACAGCCCCACCATACACAACTCTCTGATACCTATCGGACAGCCAATCCTGAATGCAGTTGACCAATCTGACATCCAGACCCATGTGCTGCAACTTAAATATCAGCTTATCATGTGGCACCCTATCAAATGATTTCACTAAGTCTAAGAAAATGGCAGTATATGCCTTTCCCTCATCTAATGCTCTTGTAACTTTATCATAAAAGGCTAGCATATTGCTAAAACAAAAGCACCCCTTCACAAATCCATGTTGACTCTCACAGATAACATTACCCTCATCTTCCTAATGCTGTATACAGTCTCTCACTACTTTCTCCAAGATCTTAACAACTACTGGTGACACACAAATGGGCCTATAATTAGAAACTTCAGGTCTGTTACCACCCTTATGCAATGGCACTATCTTATCTTCCTTCCATTCCATGAGGCACCTTTCCCACAGCTAAACTTCCATTGAAAAGCCAGGTCAAAGGCACTGTCAGTTCCCTAGCACATTCTCTCAGAACTTGTGATGAAATACCATCCAGTCCGACAGCTTTACTGACATCCAGAGTACTCAGTATTTGAAACACACTCTCCTCCTGTACCTCTAAACCTCGAACCTGCCCTATCCCTCTAGTAAAACTGACTTCTCCAGGATGAAATACTCCAATAAAGTGTTCATTGAACAATTCCATTATGTCCTCTGCATCAGTCACTCTATTCCCATTTTTATCCCACAATATCATTCTTCCACAATCATTTCTCGTTGCACTGGCCACATAGCTAAAAAATTCCCTAGGATTTTCTTTGGATCTTAGAGCCAATCTCCTCTCATATTCCAGTTTCACCTTCCTTACCATACTAGTCACTTTTATAGCCTGTGTCTTATATTCTTCATGCATCTTCTCTTCACCTGTCTCCTTATATCTCTTCCATAGCTTGTTTTTCGCATGTAATTCCTGTTTAATATTGTTTGTCATCCACTTTACTCCAAATTGTGTCCTCTTGTTCACTCGTGGTGTACAACTTACCACTGCTGCTAACAAATATTCTTTCACAATTTCCCACGCACTAATAATATCCCGGCCTTCCAATTCCTCCCTCCATGAAACTTCCCCAAGTTGACATCTTAGACTATTCTAATCACCTGCCTTATAATTCCACATACATTCCAGTCTCTTTGATACTCCTGCATGTCTATTAATTTTCCAAGTCAAAACCATATGGTCACTCTCTCCAACTGGTGGGAGATGTGTCACCTCAGTTATTATCAACTCTTCTGATGCTATAACCAAATCCAAAACTCTTGAACCTCTTGTTCCCTCTATTACATGTTGCCTAAGATATTTGTCCCTCAAGAATTCTAGAAATTCCATTCCCTTATTGCTATATGCAACCTTCTCTCCCCAATTTATACTACTGTAGTTAAAATCTCCCATAGCAATCATTCTTCTTGCACTTGCCAAACTCAATTGTCTAAACATCTCCTGGGTCACCACCTTCTGTGCTCCTGGGTCTGTAGCAACATCCCACTAAATATCCTGTCCTGCCCACCTCTACTTCACACCATATGCTTTCAAAATCATTAGTGTCACTGCCTTCTAAAGCCTCCACTCTTAGAGGACATAGTAGGTCGTAACTTATCATAAGCAGTACTCCACCACCACCTCCATGCTTTCCCTTCCTATCCTGCTGAAAAATGCTATACCCAACAACTTCTATTCCTGTTATTATATCATTTTTTTTTGTCAACCACTTCTCAGTGATCCCAATAATTTTTGGCCAAGCTGATGCTATCTGCACCACCAATTCCTCCCCCGTATTCCGGATACTCCTGGCCTTAGTATAAAGCATATAAATGCTGTTCTTTCTATACCCAGCATTATCCCCCTCTAGACTACACTGTTCTCAGTGTTACCTGCTGTCATTCCCCTTCTCCCAAGTACCCATTCCCACAAGAGGCCATCCCTGCTGCCATCCTCCCTGGGACACACCGACTCGTTCAGAACAGCAATCTCTCCAGATGCCTACGTCCTTCCTCATTCAAATGTAAGCGGTCCCTCGCATACAGTTTCTCTCTGTCCTCAAATGCACTCCAAGCATCCACATATTCCAGTCCTCTCTTGTCACACATTCTAGCTATTATGTCATTCAATATTACTGTTCTTCTGCTCAGCTCGTCATTATCATACCTAGGCAACACGCACACTATCTTTCCTCTCTGTGTCTTCTTTCGCACCACCTCAAGCAAGAATCTCATATCTCTTGCTGCCCTATTTACACCACCACTCAAATCATTTGTTCTCACCATCACAATCATCTCATCCATCCTCTCACCTCTCTTAACTGCCAGAGCCACACTTTCTATCGTTCCTCCTGGCAAACACTCCTAACGCATGAGAGGCCATGAACTCCACGGATCATTGAGTCCCCGTGCATTATACCTCTTACCATTCCCTCTCTCCTATTGTTTCCGTTCTCTCCTCTTCTTTTATTCCCATACGTCTCTCTCATCACCTCTCACTTCTAGCATTCCCATACTTCTCTCTCCTACTGTTTCCATTCTCTCCTCTTCTAGCATTCCCATATCTCTCTCTCATTCCCTCTCTCCTACTGTTTCCATTTTCTCCTCTTCTAGCACTCCCATACCTCTCTCCTACTGTTTCTATTCTCTCCTCTTCTATCACTCCCATACGTCTCTCCTACTGTTTCCATTCTCTCCTCTTTTGTAAAAGGTAGTTCCTGCATTAGTAATTTACTTGCATTTTATAACAAGAGTGACATCAGAATGGCTATATCATATTGCTGCTAGACTCTGCAAAGGTATTTCATAAAAAACTGCACAAGTTAGAGCAAATGGGAATGTATAAGTGTGGATGTGTGGGAAGGAGTTGACTGACAGTTCACTAGAAGTGATATAGCACATCAGCAACAAATGTCAACAGTTAAGAAAAATGAAGAAACCTTATTTTATTTATTTATTTTTTTTTTGAATAACTGATGGTTGTATATCTATATGTAAATTGTGGGGGATGACTTCCAAAGCACAGGTAGATAGAATGAAAGAAGCAAATGAGAAGTTAGTTTGTTATGTGTTTGAAATTGAAATATAAATGGATGTTCAGTGTCAGCTGCTCGTGTAATTATGGGCTTGAATGGAAAGTGGAAAAACAATATCTACCAGTTCAGTGTGATCCAGACTCTCCTGGCAATGTGATTTGCCAGGAGAGGCTAGAGGTGGAAGGCAGTCCAAGATGAGGAGATCTTGATATGCAAAGATAGAATTGTGTGTTCTTGCATGAAATATGACAGTTGAGTTTTGGTGGCATTAAAACTACTGCAGGTTAAGATTTTAAGCCATTCATTATGGAAGATCTTATACTTGGGATACAGGAATACTACAGAGTTTGTCAAATAAAAAAGAGGGCTGAAGAAAACTGAAAAATGGACAGTATTTGAGAAGCAGTGAGAGAAGTAATTTAAGAATATGAGAAACAGTGGAATAAAGTCCAGAATATGGAACCCTGAGGTACTCCAGAATTGGGAAATCTGAACAAAGGACACCATCTAGCATGATATAATGAATGATTAGAGGGGTAATTGAGGCCTTCTTTAGTCCACCAAGGAAGTAAGGCAACACCTAGGAGTCGCTAGTTTGTATGTCAATTATAAAAACACTTCTTAAATCCATATATTTTCTTGAGTTTAGGATGCCATATATCCTGGGACAGCCCTGAATAGGCAATCCAGTTGCAAAGGTGAGAGTTCATGAATGAGGAAAGTCTATTTACCTTCAATTTGTAATTAAAGTTAACTAGTGGACGTCCAACATTGGGATGGTGAATATAGGCTGCTTTCAATCCTAGAGTGTTGATGCTAGATGAGTGAAAGATTGCAAAGATGATATAGGATTGATGCTACTTCTAGAGCACAAGTTTTAACCACAGTTTGGGGATATTGCTGTTATTGATGGTATCCCCAAACTGTGGTTAAAACTTGTGCTCTAGAAGTAGCATCCATCCTATATCATCTTTGCAATCTTTCACTCATCTAGCATCAACACTCTAGGATTGAAAGCAGCCTAAATTCACCATCCCAATGCTGGACGTCCACTAGTAAATAAATTTGATAGAATGAAGTAGAAATGTTTTAGTTAAAGAAGATCAAAAACATGAGATGCTAAGGTGGACACTTTCTTTCTAACACTCTCTCAGAACAAACATATGAAGTTGTATGTAAACTAGTCCTTGTGTGTGTTTATTGTGTTTGGGTAAAAACAAATTTCAGACTTATAACTGTTACTAAATATTTATTAAAAAATAATCCATAAGTTCTTAACATTAGTTACATACTATGCACAAATATGACGTTGAAGGCAGTGACACATTTTCACAGAAAGCTCAAGCAACAAAGACAACTTCAAACATTGGAGGCAGGATATACAAATAAATATATCAATATTTTTCAGCATATATTTAAATATATTAAGAACAATCTGAATACACAGTTATTTTAATTTTCTATGAAATAAAGCCTCCATGTTTAGTTGGTCTGGTTGTGGGCAGCATCTTCATTCACCAACTACGGCCATTGGGTTCAAATCCCATTGCAGTAAGGCAATTTTATTCCCCAGTGTACAACCACTTTGCTTACTAAAGACCTGAAGTGACTTGATAAAGTATCACACCTATAGATTGGGGTTCCTGGATTATATGTAACCCTTTCCCCTATCTGCAATACTAAATGTATGATAGGTTAATAAGCTTTCGTGGGTGAGAGTTAAAGGCAATGATTTTTAAGCATGAAAGTTAACGGAATTATGATGTGATTGTTAAACTATACCAGTCAAACTGTTACCCATCAAATGTGGATGATGGGTAGGACTATAGCTCCGAATCTTTTCTTTTTGCACGGAAATTATTGACGAATGTATGCCAAACTGGGATCACAAAACTTTTCTGACAATATGTTTGAAGATATTTGACAGGTATGCTTATAACGTTGAGTTATGGGCTATTTTGAACCATCACTGTTTTCAGAACAGGGGTACCCTGTATTATTTCATGGTAGCTGTTCCATATCAGGAAATATGCAGAGACATCATATATAGTACCATATTTAAGGTGTAATACCGTATAGTCTTTATCTTAAACATTCATTGTTTTATTACTTTATACACCTTCTGTCCAAAAAGAAACCGAACTTTTTGAAAATAGAAGAAACTAATGGTGCCACCTGTTGTATCTTTTTGTTATCGAAAGCAGCAACCTTCATTAGTGTTTTGTCAACAAGCCGAATTATAGTGCCAAGAGTGACTGTGTGTTTTAATGAACGGTCGGAAAATGAGTTTCAAACAGAGCTGCGATTGACTTTTTTGTTAAACTTGGTAAACGTTTTACCGAAAAGCATCAAATGCTTCAAAAAGCATAAGGTGATGAATGCTTATTCCGTACTCAAGTTTACGAATGGTTTAAGCGATTTTAAAGTAGGTCGTGAGACGCTTGACGGCGATGAATAGCTGGGCCATCCAAAAACGAGCGAACAAAGTTAACATCTAAAAATTGCGTGATTTCATCAAAGAAAACCGAAATCGTCCGTGAGATTGATTGAAGATGAATTGGGGATTCCAAACTCAACGTCTCGGGTGACTGACATGCCAGCATTAACAATACCCGACAACAATAAATTTCAATGATCATTTTGGCGGAAGGTTTTAATCAATTTAGAATGGACAATTCAAATAATTAAGTATCTGGATGTAGTAGTAAACACTAGTATGGAATTAAATAATTTCTAATGGCTACAGATGGAAGGATTAGAGCTGCAGTTAGCAGAGTTCCAGGCCAGAATCTGGACTCAAATGTTTGTAGAAGTGAGGAATCAACTTACAGATCTGGAAAGAAATTGCCTGCAGAATGAAGAATGACATTACTAACAAGAAATTTTGAAAGCTTAGAACCGAATACTGGAAACTTTTGACTGAAAGTTTGGCTTCGTAAATTGAATTCGTGATTTGTTCTGCATGTTGACTGATGACCAAAAAATGTATCAAATTGAACAAATTGAAACTGTAAGGACCTCATTAAAACCACTCGTAAGGACTCAAACGTCCTTAAAATGATCGTTACTGGTGATGAAACGTGGTGTTTTGAGTATGAGCCCCAAACAGAGTGCTGAGTGGAGACCACCAGAAGAGGAGCATCCGAAAAAAAGTCACTTGGAGAAGTCAAAGGTAAGACAATGCTGATTTGTTTCTACGATTCCAAGGGCATTATCCACAAAGAATTCATTCCACCTGGTCAAACGGTCAATGATGAGTTTTATCTCGAAGTTTTGCAGCGATTGATTGCGAGAATCCGTCGCTTACGGCATGACGACAAATGTCATGCCGTAAGCGACAAATGTCATAAACAGTTGATACAACACTAATGAAGGTTGCCGCTTTTGACCACAAAAAGATACAACAGGTGGCACCACTAGTTTCTTCTATTTTCGAAAAGTTCGGTTTCTTTTTGGACACAGGGTGCACTTATGTATATAATACAACATTGAAGAAATAGCATCATGGAGTTTCCATGATTGGAGGAGGCTAACAAAGAATATCACCTACCGTCCATGAATGACCCAACGGTCCATTTAGGACTATGGGAGAGAAGAGAAGAGAGAGTAGACTAGTAATGGTGAGCCTATCAACAGTGACCCATGATGTTTCAGGTGACATTGACGCCGCGGTGTTGCCAACACCTGACAATAATAAATTTCAATGATCAGTTTGGCGGAAGGTTTAATCAATTTAGAACGGACATTTAAAATAATTAAGTATCTGGTAGATGTAGTAGTAAACACTACTATGGAATTAAATAATTTCTAATGCAGTGGTGGTTTGTGGCTTGAAATCGTGGGGTGCTGCAACTTTCGAAATATACATACACACTGTAAGTATACGTGTTTGGATAAAATATCAAAATTATGGTAAAAATTAAAAAAAATTAAACATGAAAAAATATTGTTTATTATTGATAAAATTAGATAGTTTAGGCCTGTGTAGCTCAGTGGAAGTGGCGCTTGCATCCTCTGCGCTTGGTCGCTCGAAGTTTGAGTTAAGTTCAAGTCTAGTCACCAACTGGAGGAATTTTTTCTAAGCCTTTCTTCGACCAGTTCCCGAGTTAGTAGTCGATCTTTGGCATGGGCAGGAGGGTTTTTTCTCCCAGAAACATGGGTTTTTTCATCCCATAAACTCAAGAAAATCGACCGTAGTACCAACATTATTTCAGACAGTGACATATCTTGTTAGGGTTAGGTACCAAGAGATGGCAGCACTTGTTTTCCAGCCTCTTCATCAGTGGATGCTATCTCTGATTGGCTACCGGTGGAGATTGAACTGCCCACTCAGTCTCCAAAAGCTAGATAGTGTATAAAGGCTTCACCTACTCCATATAAGAGAATAAAAGGCGTTAGCTGATTTTTTTTAGTATAATTCAAAATTACTTAAAAGTAAAATTCATTCCTTTAACAATTTTTGGACATTACAATTAAATCCTTTAATTGTAATGTCCAAATATTTAAAGAGATGGAGTAAACATGATAAGCACTATGAACACTCTACTACTGGTGCAAACTGCATATAAACAACAGTGGAACTGCGCGACGGACAGTGCTGCATTACGCTAATAGCTAATAGTCATAGTGAGATGACTTCGCCCTCCTAAGTGATTATTTTTTACAAAATAAGAGGATTGTTGATGATAAAATTAAATATTACAAGCAAATATAAATAAATTAATAAATATATTTATATATCAAGAAAAATTGGGGGTGCTGCAGTTCCGCAGTGCCTATGCACGAGCCACCCCTGTTCTAATGGCTATAGATTGAAGGATTAGAGCTGCAGTTAGCAGAGTTCCAGGCCAAAATCTGAACTCAAATGTTTGTCGAAGTGAGGAATCAACTTACAGATCTGGAAAGAAATCGCCTGCAGAATGAAGAATGACATTACGAACAAGAAATTTTTAAAGCTTGGAACCGAATACCGGAAACGTTTAGTTCCCTTAAAAATCTGGCAATGGCTATACTCACAATCTTTCCCTCTACATACTCTTGCTAGACCTTATTCTCGGCGTTAAACAGCATTAAAACGGAGGAAAGAAACCGACTGAAAGATGAAGTTAGCGCTGCTTGGGCTTGAAGTGTGCACAAAAGTACCAACCTTCAGTTTAAGACTTATCCATTAAGACCCAGCAACAACAACAACAAAAAAGTCATTAATTGATGTTAATCAAATCAAATGCTATGTATTCCATATATTTTTTTCCAGTTCAATTCAAAATAACTATTAAAAGTAGGTAATTTTTAGTGCACTACTTTAAGGCCAATTATTAGTGTGCATATCATTTTCGCTATTGTAAATCACTGATTTTCGTTATCATTATTTTACATATGTCTGAGCTTGTTTTACTGGTATTTTAATTATTTTTTTTGTAATTATTTGATGTTTCAATATATAAGCGCCTCCGTAGCGCAATTGGAAGAACGACGGTACATTGAGCCCTTCGATTGGAATAGGCCTAAGTTCGATTCTCGTCGCGACGGGAGGAATCTTTATCTGGTCGATTTCAATCGATGGTGAGTTAGCCGATCTCATACGGAGGTAGCAGGGTTTTTTCTCCCGGAAACTCGGGTTTTTCATCCCGCATACATACAAATCGGCCCTTCAGAACACACGCAATTTACAGACAAAAATTACTAGTTGTGGTGGTGTTGGAGGTGGGCGGTAGATGGCGTTGATTCGTAGTAGAGGTAAGGTGTAGAGATAGTTGAAGATGTCCTCCCGCGATGAGTCTTCGGACTCCTTGGAGGTATCAGGAATAATAATAATAATAATAATAATAATACATAACACCACACATGATTGGACTATTTTTTTTAAGCAAATGAAAACGAACGAATTTTTCGTTTTTTTTTTTTCGGGAGGGATAGAGGTACGCCAGTAAAGTCAAGTTAGGCATTTTCCGAATGTTTGACACGTCGAACCTAAAATGTTCGCCATTACTGGTCTAGACAACTAAATGACGCGTTTGGTTGGAAAAACATATAAGAAGTCTGAGGACGATTTTAAGTCTTCTATTCATTTGAGGAATTTTTATGGGGTTTTCTCAAATACTAGTATAATTAATTTTATACAGAGGGAATAAGTTTAGTTGTTTATTTTAGTTTTTAAATTCTGGAGACTCGTTTCTCCTCCAAACAAAATAATCAAACGCGATTAATGAATAAAAATACATTCAGTGAGTCAGAAAGGCATGAAGGACGTGCTGAGCAATATTAAATGCATCTGATCACATCTTAAATATGTTAATTTTTTTTTTTATTATTATTTTGGCAATGCCAATTACAAAAGTCAGAAACTTGTAGCGCATTTCATGTCTGTGATATGCTAAGCTTAAATAATATGGAACCCTTGCCATTTCAGGTCTTCAATAAGCCGAGCAATAAAATTCATCTATTCCATCATTAGGTGATCGATGAATTTTTACTCACGACAAACTTTTGTTTATGACGAAATTAAAGACAAATTAAAGATTAGCCATTTTTAATCTTCTAATGTATTCTGAACAGCAATTCTTCACATTAATGGAAATTCCCTAGTACTCGAATTTCCTGGCTTTCTCAATTATTTCTCCGTTAAGATACGCTCGTTTCACAGGAGATTCCCTGTCTATATTTCCATCGAGACCATAATCTTTGTCTTTCTTGAGTTTGTTTAAGTCCTGATCTCAATAAATCTCTCAGGGGTTGTCCTAGTTCTTCCTTGTCATTACAAAGGAAGTACTCCTTTTTAATGACATATGCGTATCGTCAGGGTACTTCGGGTGATCGATCTATCACCAGTCCTAATTCCTATCTTCAGCTCATGCTACATGCATGATGTACTTAGCATAAATACTGAACAGGTGAGGGGAAAGTTTGCATCCTTGTTTAACTTCTCTTCTTACATGAAGACAGCCAGTTTATTCAACACCTGTTCTTACTTTCTAGCTCTGTACGGGTTAACTATCAACTTTATAATGTGGCATCTTATCATATGCCTTTTCCAGATCTACTAAACTTAAATATAGGAATTGCAGGAATATAACAGATCCTTGTTTTAAGTATAATGCTATTTTTTAGTGAAAATGAGATGGCATCTCTTCTGATTTCAAATCCCATACATTCTCGTATTCTGGAAAGATCTGAAGATATCATTGTCAGCAATAAGGAGAGTACGCACAGAAATTATTATTTCTGTGCGTACTCTCCATGTGAATTTATACATGCTATTAGGTTCGAGCACTGTGTTAGCACTGAATAGTCCATATACACAACAGAAATCCAGCAGTAATTTATTCTTACTTTTATGATTATTCGTTAATTTTTCTCTTTATATATGTTTGACGTTATCTTCTTATGTTAGTTTTTAGATCAAAAACATGAACCAGTTTTTTGAAATTTTCTTTCTTTCTTTTTTTTTTTTTTTTATCGGCAACTTCTTTAATGACTTAAATAATCCTTGTAATTCTTCAGTACAGTCCGTGGCCAAAAAAAGTCATATTTTTCGATTTTACATTTTGAAATTATCCCGGGGCTTCTTCAAGGTATCAAGGATGCAAGTTGAATGGAAAGGTCTGAGTTCGAATCCCGTGAAAAACTTTTATCAAAGCTTTTCGAGTGAGGGCGAGTTAGTCGGTTTCATACGAAAGTCACAAGGATTTTTCTCCAAGGAACACGAGTTTTTCATCCTGCAAAATAGGCAAATATGCCAAAAGAACACACGGACATTTACAAACATTGCAGATAGGATTCATCGAGCTATTGTAAGCTGGGGAAAAAGCCCTGCTGTCCAGGCCCAAGACCGGCTAAATTGTCTATGACTTAAGCTCCTCACTTCGGTGACGGGAATCGAACCTAGGACACTTCTTCCCCAGGCATATGGTTAGGAAGCGCAAAGCCACTAGACTAACGCGCGGACTTTTTGGTAGTGATCGTTAAAGTATCCTGTGAATGTTGTTTGCCCTGTAGCTACTTGAAATCAAATATTAATTTCTTCTCTTGTGAAGCGATGCCTACAATTTTTCTGGACCTTGTGCCTTGTATTGCCTTGCGAAAATAGAAAGCCAAGAGTGAGATGATTGTAATTTCTAATTTTCATTACCTAAATTAATTTTTTTCCCACAGTATTCTCATCTAAACCTTCGCATTAAATGCGTCACTGAAACAATTCTTTAAGGTATAGAAATATCCATTGCTTATTCGAGTTAAAATTTTTGTCCTGTTCTAAGCTGTGATTCTCCAAGAAGTGCGCAGAGCTGTTTTTAAATATAAAAATATAGATAATGCAAAAGTCTTACACTGAAACGTCTCTCCTTTTGTGGCGATACTATAGTTCGAAACAGTTGCAATTAGATTTTTAACAGGTGCCAACGTAGTTTGGCAGTAATTCTACAACTCCAAATAACAGAAAAATACTTATTGGTTGATATGAAGAATGCCTTTTATTGGAAATACATGGATTTGAATCCAGTCTAGGAAAACACAGTAATGCCACTTCGGATTGGAAATCCAAGATGACCACAGTATTCGTAATATGTAATATAAAACTGCGGATCATGCTTCTTGCAAAACTTGATCAAATTCAAGAAAATGTCATGTGCAATAGCACATGTTTTTTCTAAACTATTCCATAGCATTCTATAGGTGGTGATGTGCATTAGGAGAACTGCTACAGATCTAAAGTGGCAGAATCCAATCCGGCGACTGTTTAAAGGGTAGTGGTGATGAAGATGATCACTGATATTTTCTGTCATTATTTGAGAGGACCGAAGCGAGAGCAGCGCCCTCCCTCGATGAGTCCCTGGACTCCTTGGAGGTGTCATGTAATGCCTGTACAAAAGTGTACAGGCAATATAGGATGGACGTCAGATCTGAAGAACAATTTTATACAGTTAGGAAAGGGGATATCATGAAGACTATAAGTGTTATTGATGTCTAGTCTATTTAAGATTCTTGCAACGTTTTTCTGCTCTACGAAAAGTGTCTAGAAGTGCTTTTGGTATTTAGTCTAAGAGTTTTGTGATGTCTTTCTCATGTAAGGCCCAAGGCAGGAAATGTACTGTTTTTGATATGGTAGGAGGTGATTTGCTTTGGTTATTTATTCGGGATTTAGAGGAAAAGAATGATACAATGAGGTCAACATTGTCTTTGAATTTTGTTACAGAGATGTTATCTGCATGAGAAAGAGAGAGATGGAAGAATAAATTAGCAGAAGTTGCAAAGAACCTGGTTCTTCCTTGTAGGCACGGCCTGTTTGAATAAGATGCGAGTTTTATTATTATTATTATTATTATTATTATTATTATTGGCTACTTCAAGGAGTCCTCAGACTCATCGAGGGAGGCCCTAAACATCATATTAAGAACAATATTCGGCATTCGCACAGTATCTATCATACTTTGCTTTGAACTCATTTACAGTCCTGGCACAACAAACTCTGGTAGCTTATTCCATTCATTCACCTTTCTCCAAATAAAAAACCTAGTTCTAACATCCTTGCTAACTACACTCTTGCTCAGTTTCCATGGATGGCTCCTAGTTCTCCCATCACCAGACCTGTTCGGAAAAATTTCCTCTGAAGTAATCTTCTAAAAACCCTTCAATAATTTGAATGTCTCAATCATATCACCACTTTTCCGCCTATCAATCAATTTCTGTAACCCTCAGATCTTCAACCTGTTCTCATAAGATTCATTCCATAGACCAGCTATCATCTTGGTCACTCGCCTCTGGATCCTCTCTACCTCCTCCTCCCTATCAAGAAAAAACCCAGGGCCTAGATCTGGGCACAGTAGTGAAGATGGGTTTTATCAAGGCTCGATAAAGAGGAACAATATTTTTTTTTGGCTAGCTCCCGAGTTAGTCGATCTATGACACGGGCAAACGGATTTTTTCTCCCGGAAACTCGCATTTTTCGTCTCGTAAACTCAACAAAAACGACCGTCGAGCCTACACTACTTTCAGACATTAAAAAAATATTGTGTTAGGATTAGGGACTACGAGGTGGCGGCACTTGTTGAGCCGTCTCTTCACTGGGCTGTCACTGATTTAATTGGTGACAGGCCTGGGACAGCTATCTCTGGTTGGCTACTAGTGGAGATTAAACTGTCCATTCAGTCTCCAAAATTTGATAGGGCTAAACTGCCTTGCCTATTCCCTATACGGGAATAAACGGCCTAGTTGAATTTTTAAATTTTCATTTATATTGCTGAATTTTTAGTTATTTTATGTTCCAAGTGATCTGAACATTTACGAATCTGAAGTCATTTAAAATCGTGAATTTCATGAGGATTGTTTGGGATATTTACTTTGTATTATTATTATTATTACATGACACCTTCAAGGAGTCCAAGGACTCATCGATGCAGGGCACCTAATCTACAGCTCTCCATCTCCACCACTTAATCCACTAACTAAAACGAATCACAACTACCATCATGATCTACACCAACGCCATCTACTTCTCACCACCAGAACTAGTATTTTCACAGACAATCACAAGCATCCATGCCTACGCAGGATTCGAATCCGTAGCCTTTTTGGCTGGAGAGCGTATACACTAACCACTCGGCCAACCAGGTCAGAGTTTTACAGAGAAAAATTCCGGTGTTTTCATCTGGACAAACAAAAACATCGATATCTTTAAAAGAACATGTTGATATCAAATGAAATGGTGTACTCAATATGAATAACAACCCTAGTTCACTAACTTGTTATTCTTGCAGTAGTAATAATAAATGTTCTGTAACAACATTACAAGATTTGTAAGCTTAATACAAATATGTATTAAATTTATAAATAAAATTATGAATTTAATAGTTGATGGATGACATGGCAAAAATCACAAAATGTGAGTGCATTAGGGAAAAAACTTACTTGAAGAATAATGGAAAGAGATATTAGAGTCATCATAACATGGTAAAATTCATGTTCTTCCTTTCCCATTTGCAGTACATATTTAAGCTGGGAAGCATTAGCCGTTAATAATGCTACATCTAGAAGTCCTTGGGCAATCGTCTTCTTCGTGGCATATGCGTTTGCATCCAATAACCCAGGAGATTTAGTTGCACTCTAAGAAGTATTTTTGAAAAATAATATGAATTTTTACGAAAGAATATAAATGAAATTGCAACATTTTGTAATTATATATAAGAAAAAAAATCAAATAGTTTAAGGTATTAATGAAGCCACAATCGTATTTAGTTATTACAAATATACTTCAGAAAGTATAACAAGATATCATAAAAGAACCTTTTACTGGAAGAAAATTTCTAATGTATTAGTACAGTATTACATAACCTCCTGCAGTTTGCTAACTTATTGTGGAAGGTCCAGCCTACCCTTTAACATAAGGATACATTAAGCATCGTTATCTTATAAGAATATGCTGATTTTGG
This sequence comes from Typopeltis vanoorti, assembly GCF_054136105.1. Classification (NCBI taxonomy): domain Eukaryota; kingdom Metazoa; phylum Arthropoda; class Arachnida; order Uropygi; family Thelyphonidae; genus Typopeltis; species Typopeltis vanoorti. The sequence goes on from NC_143549.1 coordinate 81,728,207, forward strand.
CTGGGTGGAATGAGTCACTAATATCATGGAGGAGAATGGAATGGAACAGTGATAGGAAATGGAACGAAGCACTAATTTCATTGGCTCATTGCATTTTTCTATTACAATAGATGCTATAGAAAAGGATGTATTAAAATATGTATTGCACGTATTATAAATATTCTACAATATATTTTAATATATATTTTGAAATATTTTCCCAAGTCTTTAGGATAATGATTTCTCACTGAATGAAGAAAGTCATCTACCATCTAAAAATGCTATCCAGGATATATATAATCAATGCTTGATGGGTCACGGGATACCATCCTACTTCTTTACAAAAATTCCTTAAATAATCCTACTGCATTTTTGTTCTGCTTGCTTAGAGTGAGCATGGTATTGTTTTTGAATTTTTAGGAACATGAATGTATGCATAAAGAGTGGGGGAATAACTCATTAAACATCTCGCCCTCTCAGGGATACTTTTTATGATCAGAAAGACTGTTTAGGATTAATTATACGGGGGGGGGATCATCTTCATAACTGGCTTGACAGATTGAGTGGGCACACGCCTTTGTCTATGGATTTGAATACTGTTGTGTTGCAGATGCTTGCGAATCTCTTTAAGTGACAGGTGGTTTTTATCGCAACATGACATCGCCTTTTTTTATTGGAGATCTGAGGTGAATCGAAAAAGAAAATTACCATGTTTGGTCTCAAGAGCAGCGTTTACAAATGATAAGTTTGTAATCTTTCATAGACAGAAGTGTCATAAATTTATGTAAAATAATAAAAAATAATACACAAGAATGAGGTTTGTGGTTTAAGTCAATAGCTCTCAAAGTAGATGATAAAGTATAAAGTATACAGTAATAACAGAAGAAATGAATTAACATAAGAAATGAAGCAGAGAAGATTCAAGATAAACAAATTTGACATCTTCAATTTATATAGATAATTTCTTACATTGGTGAGAGTGTCCCTAAAGAGCATTTCCCTAAAGTAATACCATTTTTTTTGAGAAGAAAAAAAACATCTCGTATTTGGTTAGTAGATGCAATTATCTCCATAGCACAAACTACTTTTTTGGGGGAGGGGAAAGGGGATGAGGAGGAAATAAACATCCCAGCTCATTCTCATGAAAATGTGTCGGAAGTTATGATCCATAGTTACCATGCAGAGTCATAAGTTTCCAAATTAGATATCACCAATGACATTTGAATGCATCTGTCCTGGACATTACGGTATTTCCCAAATCTTCAAGGAAGAAGCGAATTTGTTGCATGAAAAGATGTCTAAAATACTTCTTAAACTAATAGTGTATCATCCACTACTCGTGATCACAGATTAATGGGAGTTATTATGAGATGAAAGAAGTTGGCAATTACCAGACAGTTAGAAAAGATGAATGCACACCCAAAGATTGAGTTGAGCTACATCTCAAGGACGCGTCCCAGCTCTTGCAGATTTCTTTCTATTCAAAAGGTGCAAAAATGTTTAGTACGATTGTAAAATGCATTCTTAAGGTTTAATGTTTTTAAATGATTTAAGTGACGTTGTTGGAAATTATTATTTTTTAAATGATTTTGTTCTCCAATAATACATGTAATAAATGGATTTACAAGAGCTTTATTTCATCATTTTTTGAGGGCAGCACTGTGAAATGGTATGTAACTAAAGGTCACAGTATACTACGGATACACACCCATTGGATCCATCTTTACAATTATTCGGAGACTGCTGATAGTTTGATCGATTAAATAATCTCCTTCTCTCTCTCGGCCACACACACACACACATGCTATTTGTTAACTTTCCTTTTCATGAAACAGAAGGATGTTTCATGATTTCAAAAAACGTTCTTTTAAGATGGAGTACATTTACTGAAATAAGAGCCAACAGGCATCACTTCGGCGAAGTAAAATTATTCAAAATTAAGTGGATATTGAATACCACATTATTTCTTAACCGAATAAGAAACTCAAAGATAGAAAATCTAATCTAAGAGTTTCATGCCGAATATAGAAAACTATATAAAGTTCGGCGAGTCCAAGCGTAAGCTAACACCTGGTAGTGCAATGCCAGGGCAACTCGTAGTAAAGGTGGGGAAAGATCCGATCACTGTCCTTAATATTTTCCCATAATGCAAAACACATCTCCTGTTTTGCATTATGGGAAAATATTAAGGACAGTGATCGGAGCTTGCACCACCTTTACTACGAGTTGCCCTGGCATTGCACTACCAGGTGTTAGCTTACGCTTGGACTCGCCGAACTTTATATAGTTTTCTATATTCGACATGAAACTCTTAGATTAGATTTTCTATCTTTGAGTTTCTTATTCGGCTAAGAAATAATGTGGTATTCAATATCCATTTAATTTTGAATGGAGCACATTTGGTTGAGAACCAAATAAAAATTACATCAGAATTTAAAGCACATTATACTACTACTACTCAATATGATTCATCCCTTTTTTATATTTCCTTTAACATTTTATCTTTGGTTACCTGCAGTAAAGCAAGACAGGGAATAATGCTTTAAGTTATTTTTAGTAACTCCAAGAGCATCCAGGGTTTGAAATGCTGTCGTAGCTAACTATAGCGGAGACAGTTCTCAACTTGCCGCCATCCATCGATCTGTTCTGGCCTAGTTATATTGCTAGTACTATTGTGTGCATGTTGTGTCCCATCTCTCGCATAACATCTTTTAATATACTTTTGCAGGCATTTCCTGCCATCACCTTCATTTTAATTGCCTTTTAGCAAACTTCTTTGTAAAGATTATTCACCACAACTGCAAAATGACATCAGCAAAGGTGTCTGCACAAAAGAGATAACGCAACTACCCCAAAATAACTAATTATATTGTACTAATGGAGTAGATAAATAATAATAAACTGTGGCAAATTTTTCTCTCCCTGATGATTATTCTCTTTAATCTTTTTTTTTTTTTTAGGTCGAATTTTTTTTTTTTTAACGTTAATGTTATGCCTTTGTTTTTATTTTACAAGTTAAATGTGATTCTAATGTCTCAGACTAGTTAACATGATAATTCCCTGGATTAGATTCTATTCACGTTTTTTCTGTTTTATTAAATCTGAGTATTATGTTGGGCAGCAATACGCTACTATACCAGGGAGATGATTATGAAGCAAGATGGTTTCCCGTTGCCTTCCTTGCCGTAAGTACGTGTATATTTATGACTGTAGCCGTGTGTGTTCAGGAGACCGGTTTGTCAGTTTTTTTTTACCCCTGGTATAATTTTTACCCTCGCCTACTCCCTATATTAGGGAATAAAAGTCGTTAGTTGATTTTTTTTTTTTTTGCATTAGTTTGTAATGCCTGTTTTTGAGCTGCTTGAATACATCCTTCTGTTTCTTTTTTAATATATCCATATTGTAGCTATTGCCACGTCTTGTTCATGCCAACTTTTCCCTCAGTATCTCGAAGAAATTATCGATGCAAGGTATACTTTTCCAGCGCACATATCTGTTATTTTGCTGTTCCTTTTTGTAATTGCATTTGTTTTCTTTTGCTTTCAGAAGGCCCTCTTGTGTAAATGCTTGAAGCATTTGCTCAGAGCTATTGTCGATGTAACTTTTTTAACTAATTTCTTCTTCTTCTTCAACAGTCTGTTTCACTTGCAGCAGACCCGTCCAACTATTCTCCTTGGTAGGTACAACCAGTCAACATCACTTCGTGGACGTAATACATGATGAAGAGTCATTAATTTTCTAGTATTGCGGTCCAGTTTGTCCAGGTCTTCTTTTGTCCAATCTATTATGCCTGCTGTGTATCAGATCATTGGTATAGCCCTAGAATTCATTGCTCTTATTGTGTTTAATCCGTTTAGTTTTGTTTTCAGAATATTTCTAACTATTTTGGTATATTCTGCTGCTGCGTGTTGTTTAACTTTCGAGTGAAGAATATCACTGGCTTCTAATATTCCTTGGTATTTATAGTGTTCGTCAGCTGAAATTGCTTTTATATATTTCTCTTGATCAAAATTAAAACTGCTGGTGTCATTAATTTTTCCTCGATTAATAGATAAAATTGCGCATTTATCTAACGAAAATTAGATAATTAGATATCACAACGGAAAATATTATTATTATTATTATTATTAAGAGAGACCTCCAGGGAGTCAGGGACTCATTGAGGGAAGCCACATACTACATGCACCAGCTGTCATACTTCTTGAATTCATTCACACTGCTTGCACTCACAACATCCAATGGCAATCCATTCCAATCACGCACCACCCTCTGAGAGAAAAATCTAGCCCCAACTCCCGTTAACAGCATTCATTCTCAGCTTCCAGCGATGCCATCATGTCCTATACCCATCCTCCATAAATTGAAAAGTTCCATCATTTGAAATCCTCTGTAACCCTTTCAGAAGTTTGTAAGTCTCAATCATATCACCCCCCTGTTTCTCCTGTTTGCTGGTGTCTGCAGCCTACAAATTCTCAATCTGTCTTCATAATCAGTATTCCACAATCCTGATATCAATTTTAACACTCTCCTTTGCACTCCCCCGACCATATCAGAATCACAATGGAAACCAGGAGACCAGATCTGCACACAATAGTCCAAGTGAGGTCTGCAGTAGAAATTAAAAAAAAATAATAATAATTTCTAAATTAATTTAAAATTTACAATATTATTTTACTATGAAGTTTTGAGGGAGGGCAAGGGCGATCTCTCTCTCTCTCTCTCTCTCTCTCTCTTTTCGATCCTTCAATAATTGGATATTATTTTCAGACATTATCGCTCATCTCCATCTTATTTATTCATGTATAATTTAGAATTTACAAAAAATAATGCAAACGATATCGAATAGTTATTGATCATTGGTGTTATTATCTAAACACGACTTATGGGCTTTACGGAAATCTCGATGTAATGCACAGCCGGAAGGTAGCGCTGTCTCAACGTATAAATATAATACATGAGTAGGATCGCTTGGTCGAGCATATGTTTTATTATCTATAAAAAGATTAAGAGAATAGTGAAAATTGTTTTTTTTTTATTAAAATTAAAATATTAAACAACATTGAAACTTTTAACTGTAATCAATAAAAACAATTATTCACTCAATATCGATTCGTTGTTTTGGGGGAAATTTCATGCATATTATTTGGGATTGAACATTTCGTCAAATGAATTTTTTGCTACCTTTGATTTAAAGACATTGTTTAAATGTTTACTGTTCTGAACATTTAGATCAGTAGTTCTTAACAATGTTCTTAACTTTCGATGTCACGGAATACTTTTGATTATAAGAAAAATTTAGGGAACACCAAGAGCATTAAGGTCATAAAACTAACAATAAAAATATGCATGGACTTGCCATTTATAAAAATGGAACTTATTTTAATGCGATACTTGAGCTTGTCGGCTTTTGCAGATTTCCGCAATATCAGGTCTAATATATGATACAGCTACCCTCATATCTTTGTCTATATTAGTAAGTCTTTCACGCTTTTTAGTTTTTATATGGTTTAATATTGAGAAACCGAGCTCACACAAATATGATGTTGAAAACTGTAACAAAATTTTCAGCGCCCTTGTGGAGAGTGCTGGGCATTCGGCTTGGACAAAAATCCAAAATTCCTCAAGAGTTATTTCAGAGAATTTCATTTTTAGAGTACGATCCGTTGACAAGGTAACTAATTGTTTTTCTTATTGTAACGAAAATTCACAACTCGATGTATTAACTATGCCAAATGAATTTCGTATCCAATATATATTGTTAATTGTTCTGTTATAACGGAAATAATTCCCTCGACATTTTTATTCAGAGTAGCCAATTATACTCAGAACTGTGTCATGTGACGTCTTTCACCGGCGGAACACTTGTAACCAGTTCGCGGAACACAAGTGTTCGTGTTATTCCAAATAACACTAAAAAATTAAGGAGGAATCTTATTCATGTTGGATGTTCCATTTGATTCCACGATGAGATGCCACATGTTTCACTCGAAGCATCTAATCTCAGGTAAACAACCATTCAGCAGAAAGGCTTCACGGGTTTCTGCTAAAGTGACAAGTCAAACATTAATGTTTGACTAGTCAAACAGACTAGTCAAACATTAATGACAACAACAACAACAAAAAGGACACAGTATCTAAACTCTTGAAATTGCCCTCGTATATAGATAACAATTTTTCATTAACACAATCACGAATCTCATGAACTAGCTAAGTAATCTTCAATAACAAATTTCATTTAAACTAAACATAATGTAGTTCAGTAGCGGAATAAAAATAGGATAAAACTCGAAAGCTGCTGCTAATTTTTATTAGTCTTAAGTGATGCATTTTAAGGAATAAAAGCCAAGATCTTTCAGTACATAGTTTCATTAATGCTTCAAAATTAAATGAAATTAAATGAAAATCACCTATTGGATAAATAAATTCGACCATGTTAGAGTCGCTGAACTTGCATACAGCGATCTTCATTCATATAATGTTTAATTATCTAAAACCAATCAATAAAAGCTACCGATTACATCCTAAACGTCATTCCATGGAGAATTATAAATCAAATCTGTCCAGTCTAGACCACAATTGTGCTTGCAGTTTATATTTTATAAGAATTATCTGTATGAAAATTAATTAAAATCCATGAGACGGATTTGTGAAGTGCTTCCAGGATGACAACGAGATACTGTGCTTGTATTTGTTAACATCTATTTAGATCGGTGATGACAACTATATTATATTAACCACCAATATGTTATTTGGTACTGGTCAATACAGTAAAAATAGAAGGATTCTATCAAAATTTAGTTTTAAGACATAATTGAAATATGGATTTTAATCTTTTTTTTTTAAATAAATGTTGTTTAGCAACATTTACTGAGAATTTCATCAAAGTGATTTAATTGTTCTACAAATAATAATAAAGTAAGAGCTTGTATATTATATTTTTGCTTGACTTTAGTCATTTCTTTATTTAATGAAATAAAAAATAAACCAACCCTATTATCCAGTTTCACTCCAAGAACTACCATCTTGTGTCATACAAGTTAATCGTACATCATTCACTATTGGTTTACAACGTGTCTGTTTTTTTTTTTTTTTTTTTTTTTTTACTAGATACTTAGCTACAGTTCGATAAAACCTGCAAAAGAGGGGTAGCAGGAGGCTTGAGAGCGTAGGTCTAACAAAAATTATCAAAGTCTCAAGGCATTAAAACTTGTTTATGGAGGAAGATGGCAAAAATTGAAGTTCAGCTACTGACCGGAGTAATTTTTTTTTTCTTCTGAGAAGTTTGTGGTTTGGTTCCTAAGAACAGTATAACGTGTAAACTCCTAATGCTGGAGACTTTGTCTCCAAAAATAGTCTCCAGGGAGTAAATAAAATATAAATAAAGAATATAAAGTATTCCTAAAATAAAAGTCCACGCGATTAGCCTGGTGGTTTGCCCTTCGCAACCATATGCGTGGGAAAGGAGTGTCCTGGGTTCGATGCCCGTCGACGGCGTGAGGAGCTTAAGGATCTTCCTCAGCCATAGCCAAGTTAGCCGGTCTTGGGCTTGGCAATAGGGTTTTTTCCGCCAGTTTATCTTGGGTTTTTCATCCTGCAAGCAGGCAAACCGAACCCGTGAACACAAAGGCTACAGTCATAGAAATACGGCAAGGAAGGCGACCGGAAACCACCTTGCGTCATTATCTCCCTTGTAATCAGCTGCAACCCTCTCAAAGAGAGGAAGCCACAGGATCAGATCAGATTCTACAATGCGCTACTTAGAACTGCGATGTTTGTGAATTGGAATTCTCTATTAGAGATCCGTGTTCGATGTCTGTCAGTGACAAACATTTGTTGCCTTAAGAAAGACAAAAAATCGCATTTGATGAAATTTTATTAAAAACAAACAAATCCATTGAGTAAAAATCATCAGGACATTTCAGTTGTTAACACGGAGTGCCATGTTTAACGCGTATTGTTCAGGGCAGATGACTGAAATGAAAAAAAAAAAAAATTAAATAAACAGAAGATCTAAATCAAAACTCTGCGGCACAAAATGGTCTTCTATGAGATTCAGGTATACATGCATGCAGCCACTACTAAGTTTTCCCTTTTTGTTTGATGATGATTAGTTCTATCCGTACGTATGGAAGGGGCAGCTATGCTACCATACTGGGGAAGTGACCACGAGCAAGGTGATTTCCCGTTGCCTTCCTTGCTGTACTATATCCTATGTGTTCATGGATCCGGTTGGCCTGTTTGTGGGATAAAACCCAGGATAAACTGGGGGAGAAAAACCCTGCTATCCACTCCCAAGACCCGCTAACTTGGCTATGGCTGAGAAAGATCCTTAAGCTCCTCACGTCGTCGACGGGAACCGAACCTAGGACACTCCTTCCCCAGGTATATTGCGAAGCACAAAGCCACTAGGCTAACCGCGCGGACCTTTTTAGTTTACTTTAGTTTTTTTTTATAGTAAAACCTTTACTTTAATCGATGTATTTCCTACATTATTTTAGAACATCGGTTCCCAACCGGTGGTACTACCCCCGCGGGGGGGGGGTACGTGCTGGGCCGTTCAGGGACACACGAAAAATAATCAGTAATGGCGGAAAAACCTCATTTCCACTATTTTACCTTAAGATAGGCACTAAACAAAAGTGTCAGCATTTAAAAACAAGGGGTACAATTTATAGAAATAGGTTTAAAAGGGGTACACAAGCGGAAAAAGATTGGGAACCACTGTTCTAGAAGACCAACTATCAAATCTCTGATTCACCAAAGTAAGTGAGACGACAGGCCTAAGAGATGAGATAAATACCAAGGAATATTAGTGGGGATAGATCACCTTACTTAAGAGTACATGATAAGAAGAGTGTAATAAAAAAAAAATGTTGTGAAGTGTTGCTACATCATCCAAATCTCAATACATCCAAAGGATTTACTCTCATTTCTGTTATGGGAAGCCATATTATTTAATATGTTTTATTAATGTTAATTCATTTTTTGAGTGTATATGGCATATAAACCGTGATACGAGTGTAGTTATAATTAGACCATGCTACTCTACTATAACTCACAATACTACATCTATCCCATCTCGTATATTTAATATTTCCTAAACCTTTCTGTTTTTCCCCATTTAAAACACGTTAAAGAACTGTGTGATAGGTTTATTCCATAGAATCTCCACCACACAGTCTAGCCATTTCCCTTGACTGGAAGGACCTGAGTTCGAGTCCTGTCTAGGATGCGGAAACCGTTATTTCCATAATTGGAAAGGTTTTTCCTCCTACAAAGAAGACAGATTGGAGAGAGAACGTACGCAGACTACAGAGACAGAAGCAATCGATCGTAGCATTAATTAGATTTATGAAAAACCGAAGTTACTTGGTCGTGACAGGCTATTGAACCTAACAATGGATCTTGGGGAAGACAGGATATATATATATATATATATATATATATATATATATATATATATATATATATATATATATATATATATATATATATATATATATATATATACGTATGAATGTTGCAATTTTTTTTTATTATAAAAGTTTAAAGTCTGTGATGTGTTATAGGAGTTTCTGACTTTGGGGAATATGCACATAAATTAAAATGTCAACTAATTCATTACTTTTTTTTTTTATAGATGTAATAATTCTATATGTTCTAGCTCCACCATCGTAAAATTTATTTAGGTTGGACAGAGATTAAAAGGTTTCATTGAAAATAAAGATAAATATCTTAAAAATATTCACATTTTTATTAATGCAGACCTACCGACGTTTGCAGTAAGAAATCAATATACTGCTTAAGAAGCCTTTTACAAAGCCCCCCCCCCCCGCCTTCCTTCTTCAAATATGACAAAGAAGCCATTCAAGTACTTCTCCTCAGAACAGATTTTCATCTTCAATCTGCAGCGAGCTTACGACTTATATGACTTGTTCGTTTTTCTTAGGCCTCTAAGGCAAACTGAAGATATAAAAAAGCACGAAATAAAGGGAGATATACGGACGCCTCAATGATCATGTTTTCTAAGGCAATACAAATGTTACTTATGGCTATGTATACACTCCGTATGCTCTCGTAATTTTACGAGGGCTCTTGCAAGATCAAAGAAACAGAATTAGAAAGAATTCTTCTCTGGATCTAATCAGGAATATTTTTGATACTTTCTGATTAGATCCGAAGATAGTATGAGTAGAATATCATCATCTTGCTTTAGGCCAAGGAAGTTTCGTTAAATTAAGCTTTTGATCACAGAAGGTTTAAACCTATTCGAACGTGCGCAACAGAAAAATGGTGATAAATAAACTGACAAAAAAAAATCAAACTGCATAATGCAATGAAGACAAATTTTCTGATTTTTGATGAAATGATTTTGATGAAAATTTGAAGTTAGTTGTGTTTTTGTCTTCCATTTCCACATGAGATTAGCTAACTCTTCCCATGATGTTCCTTTCTTATTATGTTATAGAATCCAACTTAAGGGAATTGCTGTTACCGATTGTCTTGCAGAACCGGATGGGAACAAATATGGATATCGGGAAAAGATGAGGGGTATCAAACAGGAAGACACACACACACACACACACACACACACACACACACACACACACACACACACACACACACACACACACACACACACACACACACACACACACACACACACACACACACACACACACACACACACAAAGGAAGAAAATAAATTTATTTGGAATACTGTGTATTCTCTTTGGATGATAGAAAATAAAGAACACTGATTCGTCTGACTTTTTTTTTAACATTAAAATGATATGCATGATAGATTAGCTTATAAAGTGTTATAAATTATTTACCTAAACATAAAAAAATTACATATCGAAACTTCTGGACTCATTTTATGATAATGTCATTAATACTGTTAAACAGATTCTAAACATGAGGATATCATTTTTAATAATCAGGACGAGCAGTAACGTTCACTATTCTTAAGCCCTCTAGATTAACATCAGAAAGTCTTTAAGAGTTTTTAAACAATACTCCGCACATCTGGAAAACATTAAAGTCTGCTGAGTTAATAAATAGCTAAAAATTGAATTGGGAAATGATTCTGTTTTCAATAAGTACGATATCGTTACCTCAGTTCACAGATCTGAACTGAAATTACATAAAAAAAGAGTTTCTCATTTTAATAGTTAGCATTGCACAAAGTTACAGCTTTAAAGCCAGCAAAGCACTGAAATTTAGTAAAGGCCATGATGCTGACTGGGTAACTCACCCAAATACAGTATTTCACGTTAGTTTGCTTGCATACTATCGCTAATCGATATGAACATATTATTGACTTCATACGGGTGACGCATTCAGGCGAACACGTTTCTATGAAGTAAGTTAATATTTAAAATTTACAATCACTTTAAGTATCTGATTCCGAATTTAGATTGCTTTCTGTATTTATGAAAGGAGAGTTAAGAATCGTTTTGCGTAACATCTATTACTGCGAAACATTATTCTCGTGTGGATCATAAACATGGTCATGTGAATGTCGTAAATATTTATTTCCGTGTTCTCCCTCTCTCTGAGTACACTATTATTAGAATGCAATATATATATATATATATATATATATATATATATATATATATATATATATATATATATATATATATATATATATATATATATATATATATATATATATATATATATATATGCTGGAGGGAAATCATCCTTGTGGCAGTGAATCCATTTTTGCTGATTGAAGTATCATATTTGAAACAGAATGTTTCTTATAATATATCGATTTCTTCTACATTGCTGGGTTTTCTTTCCCCAACATTTGTAACATTATATATATATATATATATTTTTTTTTATTTATTTATTTTTTTTATTAATCTTTGTACTGGTTATGGGTAGTACTACCCTTACATCACATCCAGACATCTTGTCCAGACTTGATATAGGCCTAAGCCTTTACAAGTGTTTTACCCTATGCCTGTTCTAGTTATCATTGTAGTCATTCTCTGATGGCAACGCCATGCCACTAGTGTGCCCTGTAGGGCCCTCAAGGAAAGAACTTTTATATCCTTTTGCGTAAGCCCAAGCTGTTTTAAGTCCTTATAACTATCTGCACCCCTCCATGTGGGGCACCTGTTCGTAGTGGAGGGGACCTCCCAGTGATGGTACTGGCCCTTTTCATTCTTCCTCTTTTTCTTTGCTTCTCTTCCCGTATTCTTTGCTCTACTTCTCCTGAGTCTTTTTCACTATCTTTTTTTCCAGACCACCATCACTGGGATCCAACGCCCTGCCGCCATGTTTGCCGTGCGGTGCGACCCGTGGACATCCAGAAAGGGGGAATCCTGGTAATCTTGCACTACTTTGGTCTCTGCTTCGGCAAGACGGGTGGTCCTGGATACCCCAGCCAGGATCAATCGGCTAGTGGGCTTGCCTGCAAGGGTCAACGGTGTTGCAGTAAGTCTCTCACCCAATGATCCGGGGTCGGGATCCTAGACCTGCTGCAGTGCCGGTATAGCGTCCAGGGTAGCCCTGGCGTTCCACTCCTGAGCGCATTCTTTGCTTGCCGGGTAGTGGGCATCCATGTGTGGCTCCGTGGTGGGTGAGGAGCTCTGGGACCGAATTAAAAATTTCCTTAAATATGAATTCTTCATCCTCAAATGTTTCAGTGACCCTAACAAAGTCCCAATCAAGTACTGATAATATAGACACAGCATATGGAAACAGAAGTAAGAAACAAAAGATATCGGATACTAACAAAAATGTACCAACCTTTTTAATCATTCATGAAACAGGTGAAAAACTAATTGGGAAAATGCCACCCTTCTTTATCCAAAAAGGTTCAGATGGACTGGCAGGATCTCCCAAAACTGTCAAGAAATTGCGTTCTGGTGATATCCTCGTGGAAACAATGTGCAAACAACATTCCGAGAAACTACTGACAGCAACGACATTGGGTGGAATACAAATTGCAGTAACACCTCACAGAACACTCAATTCCAGTAGAGTAGTGATATCAGAATGGGATCTCCTTGAGGTTCCTGATGAGGAGATATGTTCAGAGCTTAAAGATCAAGGAGTGACGGGTGTGAGGCGCATCCTGATACGCAGGGATGGTCGCCTGGTCTCAACCAAGAACATCATCCTTACTTTTGATACACCTAGGCCTCCGACATCTGTAAAAGTAGGGCATTTTAGCTGTCCTGTTAGAATGTACATCCCTAACCCGCTGAGATGCTTTAAATGTCAAGGATATGGACATGCCCAAACTGCCTGCCGTGGTTCTACTACCTGTGCTCGATGTGGTAGTAAAGAACATGAAAATAAATCTTGTTGTGAAAAAAAAAGCTAAATGTGTTCAACTGTCAGGGAGATCATCCAGCATACTCCCGTGCATGTCGGAAATGGAAAGATGAAAAAGAGATATAAAAACAGAACAAAACATATCAGGATGCAAAAAGAAAGCCAGCCACCATTACACGTGTTCTACGATCCTCTTATGCTGAAAAAGTAACAATTAAAAAAGTGCCAACAGCAACTCAAACGTGTATGTCTATTCCACCATTTGATAATTTCACCATATCTGAACTTTACGATCATAAGTGCTTCTCTGTTGAGCGGATTAATCACAAGAACTCCAGAGATGGTGCCATTCAATGAAAACTCATCTGTCAAAAAAATTATGGTGGGGTCTTCACTCAAAGATAAACCACTAGACACTCGCACAGAAAAAATGGATACCCACTGAAAGCAAACTAAGCATACCAACTGACCCTAACACATTTGATGTTTTGAACACTCTACTAGAGGAAGTATGGACAGCTGTCCATACTTCCCTAAAACAGTGGATAAATATAAATCTGACAAATGTAAGCCATCAACCTCTCGAAACCAGACAAATCAATAAAATCAAAACAATAGGAAAATTTTTACCATGGAACTGTCGTGGGATCCGCCAGAATATTGACGATATCAAGATGTTCTTGCAGAAACACAAACCTTTCTGTTTCTGTCTACAGGAAACTTACTTAAGACCCAATGAGGACCGTATCTTTAGGAATTTCACTGTTGTACGTAAGGAGGATAGAACTGGAGATGGTCCTGCTCATGGAGGAATAGCTATCCTAGTGGGTAGTCATACTCCTTTCCATCAGGTCCAACTTAATACTTCTCTGGAAGCGCTAGTGATTCGCTTCTCTGTGGGATTCCTTATTACAGTATGTTCAATTTATTTACCATCAAATGCTGAGTTAAATGAAATTGATCTTGATAACTTTATCTCTCAACTGCCTAAACCCATACTTTTGATGGGTGACATTAACAGTCACCATAGTGCCTGTTAATGGGGTAGTGCCAACACTAATAGACGAGGTCGAAGCATTGAAAAAATTCTTGATAATAATAACCTTTCCCTTCTAAATAATAAACTTAATACTTTCTTCCATATGCCTACTTGCTCATATTCTGCAATTAATCTTACAATCTGTTCCCCTTCCATTCTTCCACTGCTCATGTGGGACGTTGAAGAGAACATATATGGAAGTGATCACTTTCCTGTTCTTTGTACAATGTCTTCACAGGAACCATGTTCACCCACACGGATACCTATATGGAAAATAGACCAGGCTGACTGGAACACTTTCTCTCATCTTGCAAAATTTAATGCTGATGCCATCAGTCAAACACCTATTAATGAAGCTGTAAAATATATAACAGAATGCATTGTCCAGGCAGCAATAACCTCCATCCCAAAAAGATCATCTCGATTTCCAGTCTATCCAATGCTTGGTGGAACCCAGAATGTCAGGCAGCCAAAAAAGATCAATACAGAGCATGGAGCATATTTCTTAGATACCCCACCACATCAAATTTAATAACTTTCAAGCGTGCTCGAGCCAAAGCACGTTTTGTAAGACGCCAGAGTCCAAAACAATCATGGATCCAATTTACTATATCAATTAATCAAATGAGCAGTCCAAAAATTGTATGGGATAAAATCCGGAAAATGAAAGGCAGATATAGTACACATTGTTTATTCACTATTAGACTATAATGGAAGTGTTTTTGCTGATCCCAAAGCTATTGCAGTTACTTTAGGAAAAACTTTTGCTAACATCTCAGCAACAGCTTTATATTCTTCGGAATTTTTAATACTGAAAGAGCAGCAAGAGAAGCAAAGGCTTAATTTTTCTACCAACATTCTTCAGCCATATAATCAGTCATTTGTCAAGGAGGAACTAAAAAGAGCTCTCCTACAATCTCACCCTAGCGCAGTAGGACCTGATGACATCCATTATGAAATGATAAAACATCTACCATCATCTTCTATGGATCTTCTTCTCTTATTATACAATAGAATACTTGCAGAGGAAGAGTTTCCAAATTCTTGGCATAAGTCAATTTTCACTGCTATCCCAAAACCAGGAAAAGATCAAACACAAGCAAATAATTATCGACCCATTGCTCTGACCAACTGCCTTTGTAAGATACTAGAGAAAATGGTTAATGCCAGACTTCTCTGGTATTTAGAAAGCAACAGTATTCTTTCCAATACACAATGTGGTTTCCGTAGACATCGATCAACTTTAGACCATTTAGTTCGGTTAGAAACTTGTATAAGATATGCATTTCTGAAGCGAGAACATCTTGTCTCTGTTTTTTTTTGACATGGAAAAAGCTTATGACACAATCTGGAGATATGGCATATTAAAAGACCTCTATAACCTAGGTCTCAAAGGACACCTCCCTATATTTATTAGGAAATTTCTGTCCAGGCGAACTTTCGAAGTCAGAGGGGGAAGTACGCTATCTCGACCATATCTTCAAGAATAAGGTGTTCCCCAAGGCTCTGTTTTAAGTGTAACCCTTTTTGCTATTAAAATCAACTCAATCATTGAACAGCTTCCACCCACTGTAGACAATGCTCTATATGTTGATGAGTTCACAATTTACTGTCACTCACGTAACATGAGGGTAATTGAAAGACAACTTCAGCAAGCAATTGATCATGTCTCTCTGTGGGCTCTTAATAATGGGGTTTAGGTTTTCAACAGAAAAAAATGCCTGTGTACACTTCTGTCGAAAACGCACTCATCACCCAGATCCTGAACTAAGAATGGGATCTACTGTTATTCCAGTAACTACAGAAATCAAGTTCTTGGGACTCATTTTTGACAGAAAAATCGCATTTCTAGCACACATTCATCAACTAAGAGAAAAGTGCAAAAGAACTTTGAACCTCCTTCGCACTCTAGCCTCTACTGGGTGGGGTGCTGATCGATCTTCATTGCTCCATCTTTATCGTGCACTTATACGTTCAAAGCTGGATTATGGGTCCCAAGTCTATGGTTCGGCAAGACAGAGTAACTTACGATGGGTGGATTCCATCCATCATCAGGGTATATGGACAGCTACTGGTGCCTTTCCTACCTCACCCACTCCAAGTCTCTATGTAGAAGTAAACGAACCGGCTCTATCACTTCGACGAAAACAATTGTCTCTTAATTACGCCCTAAAAAAATCTCTCTCCCAGATCACCCTACATGGAATAGTATCTTCTCTCTGCATTGGGAAGCTCAATATCACATGCATCAAACTGCTATACATCCTTTTGGTATGCGTATTAAAGAAACTGTGCAAGCTGTTAGTATAAATGCTGACAACATTAGCTACACTAAACATAACAGCATTCTTCCATGGCAGGTTTGCACACCATCCTGCATTCAGCTACAGAAATCTTATACCCCATCATCTATCTACCTGCAATTGTTTAATGCACACGCTGGTTTCTTATCCACCTATACTTGATGGTTCAAGAACTAACACCTCTGTTGGCTGTGCTGCTGTGTTTCCTGACATTATTATCTCAAATCAGATCCCACCTGACTGCAGTAATTATACTGCAGAGTTACATACCATTCAGCTTGCACTTGTGCATATAAAAGAAAACTGCTACCAAAAGTGTATAATTTATACAAACTCATTGAGCTCTTTACAGGCTATCTCTTCTCCTATGTATAATCCTCATCCAGTACTTTATGAAGTGCTAAACCTGCTTCACAAAATGAAAATCCTTAATTTCGATGTTCAGTTCTGCTGGATTCCCAGCCACATCGGAATCAAAGGAAATGAGGCTGCAGATGCAGCTGCTAAATCAGCCTATCCCTTCTCCACATACTATTTGACAGTTCCATATACAGACTTCAGACAGCTTATAAGATCAAAGCTAATTGCTCAGTGGGAGTTAACATGGCAAGAAACATCAACAAACAAATTATATAACATTAAACCTGAAATTAAACACTGGCATTCTAGTCAACGTACAAAGAGAAGGAAGGAGGTTGTCTTTGCTAGGCTCCGCATAGGTCACAGTCACCTTACGCATTCTCATTTACTGAGAGCTGATGACCCTCCCATATGTGAAAAATGCAACACACATCTCACTATTCATCATATTCTGGTAGATTGTCAAACTTTTACACGAGAGAGGAATGAAATTTTCACCTATCTAAATTTTCACCTCACTGAGGGAAATGCTAACAGACTCAGGCAAATTGCATGATGTTTTTAATTTTTTAGAAAGAATTAATTTGTAAAAAGACATTTGACCATAAATTTGTTTATGTGTAAATACTTTTTTGCTTAACTTACTTTTATCATACATATTATTCATTATGTTAAATCTGACCAATTATGTATTTCCGTAGACCTTGATCTTGTATATTTGTATCACCTTGCTGTAATTTTATTAATATGTAAATACCATAATGCTAAAATTAAATTTTATGCATCAATGCTGTACAATAATTCCTTTCTGACTCTTTAAGTATTAGTATAATAATGTATGTTGTAATCTTCCTAGATGTAGACACTGCTTTCCTTGACTTGTATTTACATATGTTAACCTATAATTATCTATTTATGTACTGCTGAAACCTCTGCAGTAAATTTGTTTATATGTAGATACTGCATCACTTAACATGCATTTTGTGTATGCATCTTATTTACTACTTTATTTTTCGAATAATCATGTAGTACTGTAGGACATCTTACCTATTTGTGTACTTTCTAGTAATTCTGTTTATATGTATTCTAAATTCTGTTTCTACTGCATTGCTAAATTTAATTTTCATCCATGCATATTGTATAATAATCCCTTTTTTGCTTATTTTTGTACTGCTATAAAGGCATCTATTATAATCTTACATATATGTAGATACTGCATTCCTTGGCTTAGTGTTTCATATATTACGTATTAACTTATATTGTTAACTATTTTTGCACTACTGTAATAACCTCTGACCTTGTGTGTTGCTGTGCCATCTGCAGCAGTTCTGTTTACCTAGAGATGCTGCTTTGTGAAACTATTTTTCTGTAAATACTAATGTTGTAACCTTTAGTATGGCACAGTATAACCTTTGCAGTTTTTGTGCCAAATAAACTATAAACCATAGCCACTATCTGCACTCCATACGCCATGTGAAGAGATGGTGGCGCTGGTAAACCTCGGAGTTGTCCCATGCACTTCCCGTATCTTACTAACTAGATCTTGGTTATTTTTATAATAATTTACTTTATTATTATGGCTATAGGGCGCCCTGTTCCCACCACCTGGGCATCAACTACCCAAACGTCACCACCTCTTTTAATGACTAAGTCTGGCTTGCGCAAACCCGCGGAGGTCCTATAATGTGGTTCCACCGCAGTCTCCCAACTTTTGTTCTTAAAGCGGTTGTTCAGAATGGAGACCACGGCATCATGCCTCACGTGGACCCCATGGGTGCGGAAGCAACACTGGGCTATATGAGACAATTCTCACTGTAGTGGCAGCCAGCCCTACAGTTGGAGTCGTCACTACCCCATCGACCTGTGCGGGCTCGAGTAGGCAGGGCATTGATCCTCGTCCTGATAAGGTCAATATACTCGAACCCAGGGAGGAGTCTGGTGCCATCCCTTACCCAATCATGCTGGGGAGGCACCAGATATGACTCTTTTAAAGGAGCACCATCTACAGAACAGTGCAACAGAAATGCCCACCTCTTGTGTTCTGCGGGTGCTGACTCGATTAAAGTACCTTGATAATGGGACCAACCTTTAGCCCGCCTAAAGTAACATTATATATCTTTTAGCATTCTACATTAGCTTCTCGCATAACCAATAAAGGAATTGTTATCATGAAAAGAAAGATTGGAAAAATATAGAATAATCACAACTGCATCCATGTAGTTCAAACCAAGAGAGAAATACCATGTTAATTAAAAATATCTACACAGAATACAAAAAAAAAAAAAAAAAAAAGCAGAGGTCTTATCTTTTGCTTAATCTGATCACTAGTAGGAGTTCTGCTATTATCAATGTACAAGGAATATTCTTCCTTACTTTGGCCACGTGTTGTAAAAAGATAAGGATAAATTCAAACAATTATGGTGTAATTGTTGGATTCTTCATAGAATCATCTGGGCAAGTCCCAACCGCATTTTCTTTCTTTTGTCTTTTGTAGATTAATGAATACCTTGACCTATGGCAGCTTATTTTGGATATCGGATAAATGGACTTTTATGTTTAGTATTGTATACTAAGGCAGGAATTTTGCAGAGCTATTGTATATCGCACTGCCTTCACTTTCCTGCACATCAAAGATTCGTTCTCTTTGATAGTAAACTGGCTGCACTTACAAACAATTCGATCCAATAACGCTTATATGACAGCATCTGGTAAATGTCAATCTCCATATTATTTTTCAACGTAACCAATTTTGGTGCAAACTAAACGATCATTTTATAATTATTTTTCTGCTTCAGGTATTATTTACTCCTGAATTTCTTTTGGAACAAGTAACTGTTCCAACAGAAATAAAATAAGAAGTGAAAGATATTTTCGCACAACTTACTAAACTGGCAGTCCCTTCTATACGTTTACCGTAGGTACGTCAGTGAGCAATTCTGACCGAATTTATTAAAACATAAGCAACTGGAAAAATCACGTACAGTCCAACTTTAAGTTTATAGAATCACTATAACCTTAAAGTGAGAAGAGATCCAAACTAAAAATAAATAACATTATTCAGCTGCTATTTCATTTCTACCTCTTGAGAATGGTTTACGTTCCTCGCTATTTCCCAAAGATACAACCTACAATTAGTTATTCCAGAAAAATGTGAGTGAATTTTTTTCTTTCATTCCATTTACGGTCTAAGCCACACGTGATACGTATACTATAAGTTTTTACAACCTCTCTTGTATAGAACTATATACGAAAAAAAAATTACTATATGATCTCGTCTTAATAATGTAAAATTGTAAAATAAAAATAAATCCTTTAACGCCTTTTCATTTCCCAAAGGGAGTAGGCAGTGCTCTTTCAGTGGTGACGTAGAATTTGTAGACCCTCTACATATTTGATCGTAGGGACAACTGAATGAACTAACTGTGGCAAGAATATGGCAGACAATTATTGCCATACAGTGTTCTTAATCCTAGCTCTTTCTATATGTATACACATCTAGTATACATATGTAATTGTGTGTGTGTGTGTGTGTGTGTGTGTGTGTGTGTGTGTGTGTGTGTGTGTGTGCTCTACAGTCAATTTTTTTCTGAGTTTTGGGGGTTATTTAGCTGGTGTGGGAGGGGGAGAGATTTTGGTGTAGAAACAACCCCCTCCGATCGGTTACCTCGGCACCTTTTTATCTGAAGTCTTATTACGTTATCCATTCCAGGTTTTCGATTTTGCTTCTGCCTATGCAAGCATTCCATAGCGTAAATTTAGGTCTTCTGTTCCTTAGACTACGATCTACACAGATTCAGGTCACCTATAGCAAGTCCCATTATAATCTGATATTTTTCACAATCTAAAATTATTTTAGTTGTTCCGGATGAAAAAAAAAAAAACTCTTCCAAGTTATCCAGTTTCTTGAGATCAGCGACGAACGTCTTTTCATCAGGCAAAAAAAAAATACAACTTACTGACGACTAATTTCAGAATCGGTTGAAAAAAATTACCTAAAAGTTATTTTAAGGGTTACTACAATCGAACCTATAATGATTTCCTTCCGCTGATGTAGCATCATGGATATTTCCATGGCTACGAAGTTTCCTAACATTCATTTCCATAAATTTCACATTAACAAGCGATGTTTCTTTTTGAGTTTAAATGATTTATTAATGTTATTTCGTTAATGTTACAGCAGTTCAGAACAGCTGACTCATTAGGGAAAATACGTATTTAAATAAATAAATATTTATTTTATAAACTGAAACTGATATTTGCACATGATAAATATTCTCATAGAGACTTACTTTGGAACTCTTGGGCCGATTCGTAGTTGACTAATAAAAAATTTGAAAATTGATTTTCTTTCGTAGACAAAATGGTAATTAATCACCCTGTTACATGATTCTTGAATTTTCAATACGTAAAGATAATTCTCATTCTTGTGACATTGCTTTGAAACTTTGCTACATTCAACAAGGAGTCTTGGAGAGAGAGGAATGAATGTAAGTCCCGGGTTAAAAATCTCTACATTCTCGGCTTCAGCGTGCTTACGAACATTATATGAGTGATTAGTCAAGTAGAGTAATGCCAACAAAAATGCAGCTTATTTGATAATCTCTTCTTCAGCTCAGGGGTTCTCAATAAGGCTAAAAAACTTTACAATTCAGGATCTGCGAAACAGTGATTTAACTATTAATTTAAAAAAAAAATGAAATAAGTAAAAGCAGACTATAAATTCAACTAACAGGACCCATTTATATATATAAAAAACTGGTGCATATTTTGAATACTTCTTGTTACTCACAAAAAAACCTAAAAGGTTCCAGAACCTTTTAGGTTTTTTTCCTGTTAGCCAGAGAGCATATGGTTCCCTCTACCATGCAATAATAATAATAATAATAATAATAAAAGCTTTTGACATTACAATTTCGAGATTAATTT
This sequence comes from Typopeltis vanoorti, assembly GCF_054136105.1. NCBI lineage: Eukaryota > Metazoa > Arthropoda > Arachnida > Uropygi > Thelyphonidae > Typopeltis > Typopeltis vanoorti. Next base: position 81,750,113 of record NC_143549.1, read on the forward strand.
ATTTTTTCTGTTTTTATGACTTGAATAACCGCTTTAGTTATAATTCGACGAATTAGAGTTACTGTGCTGCTATTCAGAAACTTTTTTTTTTCGAATTTTTAGTGATTTTTAGAGTTTTTAAAAATTTTTTTTAATAACGTTAAGTTACTGATTTTCCTATCCGAAAGGGTAAAAAAACATCCAGAAACGTTTCATCTTCGTTGCATTATTCTTGATATCTTTCCGTTCCTGTGTCGCATCCCAAATCCACCTGTCTTAGAGTATGACGTCAGCGACGAAACACCTATCAAAAAAAAAAAAAAAAAACGAGATGTGATGGAATACGCGTAACTGCACGTGGTCGAGTTCGCTGAAGCAGAGTATACAGCATTTGAAAGGGCGATATTTGCTTTTGGATGGTTCGATATTTTGATTTTGTTTTGATTTTTATGGCTTAAAGACATCCGAGGTCATACCGTGCCAGGACACAGGTTACAACAGTACATATGGTAAACGGTTAGTAAGATAATCGCAAACATCCATGCCCTTGGCGGAATTCGAACTCGCAGCCTCATGGGTGGAAAGCGGACACCCAAACCATTCGGCAGACCAGGCTAACCCCCTTTGGGATGAAAAGAGTTGGGTTTGAATCCCATCTAGGATGCGAATACAATTTTTAAGGTCTTTTCAGCAGAAGGTGGAGTTACCCAGGATTCATATTGGGGTTAATTGCATTTTCCTTCCGAGAACTAGGATTTTTCTTTTTCCAAAACATGAAAACTAGCCGGAAAAAAACAAACAAAAAAAAACACCCAATTTACAGACATAATACACTGGCCTCATAGCCTTAGTCGCCTCTTCTGTAATTCCAAACGAAAAGTATCCAAGCCCCTTTGTTTACTAAAGTAGCGGTGTACTGCTAAATAAAAATGGTACAACATAATTAATTTTAAAGTATAACATTTTAAAATAATATTTTCACAATATTAATATTCTAAAAAATGCTGAAAAAAATGTACCAATCTTATACTACTGCTGCTGCCCAAAAGGCAGTAAGTAGAACTCTTTTACCCTTAACCAACTTTTGAAAATCGGTGGGTAACCTGTCTCTACCCACAGTAATTGATGGCAGTTCAATTTGGAGCCACAGACGATTTCAAAATTTCGGAGCAGTAACAGCATAGCGAAGTGCTCCCATCTCGTATTAGTATGCCTTAAGTGGTATTATTGTCTGATGCACTGAATTTTCTAAAGTAGATTTTTCTAATTTGTGAAGTTAAAAAAAACAGACTTTCTGTTAAAAAGCCCTGCATGTCTGTGCTGTCGACTAACTCGGGAACCAACTGAAAAATAAAAAGCCTAGAAAAACGTTCTTCCAGTCGGGAAACTATAACTGTCTTTCTTCTGGAGGTCTTCCATAGGTATATACACTCGCTCAACACGATTTCTTTCCAAATGGACAGAAATCACGTGCCATTAACTGCTGGTATCATTGTTCGAGTAAGTTGTTACCTAATTAAATGTGGAATCTGATACAATGGGTTATATCAATTTTGAAAATTAGCTCTTTTAAACGGTTCAAATTACTGTTTAGAATATATAAAATAAAACCGTTGATTTTATCTACTCCTGAAAACGGATTTCAGATTGTTCTTACTTCGGAATATATTAAGGCAAGTCAAGAAAAATGACAGTGATGATAGGAGATTCGATACTAGAGTTGAAAAATAATGTATAATTACTTATACTTCAATCGAAACAGAGATACTACAGTTCAAAAATCGGAACTAACATAAAAGTATTTATGTTAGTAAATACTTTTATGTTAGTTCTAATCTAATCCAGGAAACAGTAAACGATTTTCAGAATGTATTTCGTACTTTGGCCTTTTATACCGATGAGTAACAATTCACCAGACATACTTACGTAATATTTTTATTTAACAGAAAATTTTCGTATAGTATCAAAGGGCATCTTCAGTATGATTTTCAAATTAAACAAGTAGAACAGAAACCGGAAGACTCAATAGTGAAAATGCATACGATACACGTACATGATATACAGTGGCACGGCCTGAAATACATTAAGATTCTAACTATACAAATTTAAAAAAGAGATATAGTATTTTTTTAAAAGCTATATTCTGAGGAATGTGTGGAGAAGTCTTGTTTCCCATAAAAGGGAAACACGGACGATGAAGAAAAATTTCACAACTTTATACAAGGCATTCCATAAGATGGTTACTTTTGTGAAGGACCTTGATCCCCTTCCAAAGGACTCGATGTTTGGTGGAATGGCATTTTCTTCAAGTTCAAATTGTTCGGGCTCATGGAATTTAATGTAATCGAGGTGTTAGCCACCGATCTATCAGTTTGGTCAAAGTATGATAACCCACACTTGCACAGAATGTGATAAATTCTTAACGGGCTAGAGTCTATCTTTTGAAGGTCCTAAAATCAGCAGAAATCTTTTTAAAGGTTTGGGCTGCATAAAGAGAGTTGTGAAACCTTGCTTCATCGTCGGAATCTGAACAGAAATGGTGGATTGAAATTTTCCATTTTATGGGAAATAGTACTTCTTGACACATTCCATAGGCAATATATATATTTTTTGGATACTTCCTCTCTTGTTTAAATTTGCACAGTTAGATCCTTAATGCATTTCAGACAGAACGACTGTATATCATGTAGGTGTACCTCATGTCTTGTCATTGTTAAGTCTTCTGGTTTTCTCTTCTACTTGTTTAATTTGCAAGTCATACTGAAGATGCCCTTGACATTAGAATTATGAGAATTATGTCTGGAAGGGGTTGCCAGAAAATACGCTAAAAGGAAAAGACCTGATAACTTACCTTTAGTTGAAAAGTTTTTGTAAAAGTTATTTGCACTGCAGATAGCATTTTGAACCTAAATCTTTCCAATCGAAGATCACGTATTTATTCTTTTGAGCATACATAATTGGCCGAGATTAACCCTACACTTTGACTAAAGTATTTTTAAGTTTGTAAGTGTAAGAGTGTGTGTATTTATCTTTGTAAAAAACGGGCCTTTTCTTCTTTACTGGAAGAAAAGAATAAATGAAACGACTAACGGTCATTTATTTTTGAAAAAAAAAAACTTTTCTCGCAAACTAAACAATAAAGATTGTAGAACACCAATCCATTTTCTACCAGTAGGACGTATTAACACCCCTCAATAACAAAGTTCAGAAAGCAATACATTTAAAGTTCTTGAATTTAGTGGATTGTAAGAGTTGATTTATTCCATCAGAATCGAAGAATTCTCATTTTACATCACCAGACTTTTTGTATTGGTCAAATAAAAAAAAATTGTTGACATTGAAAGAATTCTTGACGTAGAAAGAGTGGATTGCAGCAGTTGTAAAGAAAGTGATGGAGTGCACTCTGAATCGTTTGTGATCAAAGTAAGAATAGACTAAGAATATTATATGAATGTTTGTACAGCCATTAAGGACGTGATTCACAATAAAGTGTATCGATCACATTTCGCAACTTGAGAAAATATAACTCTAGCCCGCGCGGCTAGCCTAGTGACTTATGTGTTCCAACCATATACTTGGGGAAGGAATGTCCTAGGTTCGATTCCCGTCTACGACGTGAGGAGCTTCCATAGCCAAGTTAGCCGGTCTTGGGCGTGGACAGCAGGTCCCCCCCCCCCCAGTTTATCTGGGGTTTTTCATCCCGCAAGCAGTCAAACCGGCCCCGTGAACACACGCTGCTACAGTCAAAAAATAGCGGGATAAACGCGTAGAAGAAGAAGAAGAAGAAATTGTAACTCTAGACAAAATTAGTATAGTCTTTAAGAAATAAACACTGCGTGCCTGCAGAGGCATAATCAAGTGCTGATGGTATTATCTATTACGAAAAAGTATCTAAGACCATCAGTCATATATTATGTTGTAAATTGCATGTGCATTCTGTGGTTGGTTTGTCCATTTTATGAAGGAAACAACTCGTGTTTTTCTTTGGGGAATTTATTCACCTTTTCATCTTAAGGTGGATTAGCCTTGAGAACGGCTAACTCACCTTCACTTTAAAAGCTATTGCGAAGTTCTTTTTATCTTAGTGGGGCACAACTCAAGTCGCAAACAAAAATGCTCATTTATGAGACTCAATTTTAGTACTTATAACGCCAAATCTTTACCTTAAGTAATCATTGTTCTTTTAGTAGAAAACACATGCTAGTGTAAGTGATTCAGAAAGAGAGAGAGAGAGCCTCTGCTACTAATGGCTCGCAAAAAGTTAAGCAAGTTTGAGTGCGGTTAATAGTTGGAAGGGGGTCAATCGTTCGATGCTGTTGGCACACTCTCCTTCGATGAGTCTTTGGACTCATCGAGGGAGGGTGTGCCAACCTGGAGGTGTCTAATAATAAAAACTATTTTTTTTTTTGTGTGTGTGTGGGGGGGTAAATATGTATCAGATTTTAGTGGGATATTATACTTCTAAGAATCTTATAAAAATAAATATCTAATTGGAATCATCATAGTATATAAATTCGGATGCAAAAATCAGATTTTATGACGCTGAAAATTTTGACTATTCAAGTATAATTAAGATAACATAGTTAAGCAGAATATGAAAAGGAATAAAACTCCATAATGTATGAGAGCGTAAATAAAGGGAAGAAACCCTTAAATTTGGATGATAAAAGTAGTAGAATCCATTAACCGAAGAGAACTGTGTACAGAGGACTCTACCCATAACGCATTCCAATAAACACGTCCAAAAGGAAGTATGTAGTGCATTGTGGGATATTAGGACAATGAAGTTAACTGCTAGTTGTGAAGTGAAAATTTTGTTTGCCCACGTTTGGGTAAATGATAAATTTATTGTTAAGTATAATTAACTCTATAACCAAGAAAAATAACTTGCTACAATCTTGTCTAGCTTCAACGAGATTTTTTATTATATCAATTAAACGTGCAATGTCATGAATCGAATCCGCTCAACAGTCACATCAGGTCGCATTGTACAGCTTGTCAACTAAAACATTTGTCTCTTTCAAAGTTAGAAACATGGGACGTTCTGAAAAATATAATTTTGCGTAAAATAGACACCAATGAAGAATTGTTCATTATGATCACGAGATGCTGTCCACTGTGACAGCCTCTAATAAAATATTCAGTATTAGTCGTAAATCGCAATTATATATTTATATGGTTTCATTATGCGTAAAAACCTTGCTTGTGTTACGCATGCGCACTCAGTGATTACTTTGAGAACTCGGCCATCTGATAGCATGTTTTGAATTCCATGCAACAGAGTGTTTCGTGATGGCCTTAATAAATCCACTTGAAGTAATTAAACTGAGGATTTAATACAAGAAAAAAAAACAATTATCTTCTAAAAGAAACAATATAAATGAAACTCATTAGTGGAGCGAATATATTAATTCTCTCTCTCGCCCAAATAATAGAAGCTTTACAAGAATAAACCAGGATAATTTATTCGTCTCTTCCTCGTTTTAAGCAGTAATAATTTATTGCAATTACAGGAATGAACGAGACTCAGCATGACTTTCCAAACATGAGTTGATGTTGAGGTTAATAATTTGCAAGTGCCTGTTTTGACACCATTAACCTAATAATAAATTGCCATTGCTGCTAATTCTTTCAATATGAATATTTAACACTTTTAGGAAGGACCAAACAACACAATGAGAACTATGAGAACTTTGCCTAGGGCATCAAAATTTGATGCTAAACCTTTTTTTTTTTTTTTTTTTTTCAATTTGCCTCTCGCTCTCCTAAACTATACATTTTACTAAACTAAACGAACCCCTCACTAGCGATTTAATTTTTTTTTTTTTTTCATTTTCGTGAGAAATGATTTTTTTTTTTCTTGGAAAACATACTGCAAAGTAATTATTATGCTAAAGTAAACGTATTTAAACATTTTAACTTGTTCATCGAGCCTTGTGCATTTTAAAGATTTTCCATTTGTTCTTAGTATGACGTCACCTCACGGTTATACTACCTGAGATTTAGCACTGTGCACATATATGCTGACAATAATTCCTACCTAATACCTTCATTTTCAATATAATTCTGTCATTGATATGGTATAGTCATATTCTGTTCACATCTCTAATTTTTCTGATAACTGATCTAATAATTTCTTTCGATAGTTGAGTGATTTATAGTTGATAACATTCAAATCATCACGTGATAAAAGTGTTCTATGTAATACATATGAATATAAAAGCACGTGGAAAATTTTCAGCTATTTTAATTTCCGTAATATTTATTATAAAAAATTATTTGTGTTCTTAAATCTGTTTTAAATATCTTAAAAAAAAGTAAGATTTACGAAAACATTTTTAAAGTTAGAAAGATTTTAAACTTTTAATAAATTTTATATAAAATATAAGATAAACTCTTGCAAAGAAATAAATTTATTTCCTGTTTACAACACTGCTCTAAAAGCAGCGGACAGTGTTTTGTACAGTATCATATTAAATCAGAGAGTTATCACACACACACACACACACACACACACACACACACACACACACACACACACACACACACACACACACACACACACACACACACACACACACACACACACACACCACACAGTACAATGTTGTTTGTTTTTAATAAATTATTTAAAATTACGGAATTCATTTATTTATTTATTAGCACTATAGATGCGCTTATCATGACAAGAAATCGGAGATTTTGAAATCATTTACTGCCCATAACAGCAACATTAATTTTATCATTGTTTGCTTTATCTTAAATCTTGTTTGCTCTTTATCTTAAATCCTTTGTTCTTGTATCACAAACGTGAGCTGTAGAATAAAATAGAAAAAAAATTATAGAATGGAAATTTTTGAACTGAAATGCTTCTTCATAATGAAATTAATTTAAAAAGAAATAAAAAAAATGATGAAATCGTATAAATTTTATAGTGAGACAACAATTACACAATTCGGAAAATTATCATCATACTTGAAGTGTTCCTCATGCATTATAATCTTTCTTCGGCATTCTACATTTCGATTTATTACATTAAAAAAAAACTTACAATAAAATAGGAACCATTCTATTCGCCTAAAGTAAAATATTGTTTTGTTGCACTGGAACACTTTTTCCTATAGTCTGTTAGAATCAGATCGATAATTTTAGAACAAGTAGAGGGAGAGAGAGACAAGTAAATAGCGATTACGGTAAATAAACAAACGAGTAACGAGCGACCATGATCTACATTTATGAAACAACTGGAACAAACCAAAAAACAACAACAAAAATATCATTTGGCGCGGATAACGCTAAGATTGCGTTATATGGTTGTGAGGCCTGGAACCTAACAAAACAAGACATCAAAACATTGGAGGAATTTGAACTTTGGTGCTGAAGAAAGATGATGAAAATTAGTTGGACAGAAAGGAAAAGTAATGAAGAAGTTCTAAATATAGTTCGTGAAGAGCCATCATTAATGAAATACATCAATAAGAGAAGAAAAAGCCTAATTGGACACCATTTGAAGCATGTGGGACGGATTACAGAAATAATGGAGGGGAGACTGTAGAAGGAAAGAGGCCGCGAGTCAGACCAAGAATTTCATATATAAATAACATAATGATGCTAACTGGCGCTAAGAGTTATGAAGAGATAAAAAGGAAGTCACAAGACAGGATGTTGTGATGTGCTGCTATATTTACCAATTTTCGGATTGATGCACCAAAGAAGAAGAGCTAAAATATCTGTTATTTAAATTGTACATATTTGGTCTGATGTATTAAAATAAAGAACTTTTATTATTAAAAGACCAGAAGATGAATGATAAAATATACAAAGAGCCAACAAGTTTCACTAGCCACTGTTTAGCATTTTCAAGGCTGAACTGGTGTGAAACCAAATGCATTAAGTTACATTTCAAAAATACACTTTAGTAACTGTTAGGCCGTTACATTTGATCATTCGTGTTTGATGGCGTGCATGTGTTTGAATGCTTCAGTCAGAATCCGGTACATGACCACGTGTTGTGTAGTTTTTTGCATATTGTAGTTCTGTTGAACTGAGAGGATGATGAGATTTTTCCATATGTCTTTAAGAATAATACCTTGATTTCTATTTAAATTATTGCCTGTGCGTAGTACCACAGCTGCTTCTTTTAAAGTTCTGTGTCTGTAGTCATTCTCGATGTAAGGCATAGAACTGTTTTTCCAATCTATAATGTGATTTGATGTTGAGAAATGATGAGCTAAACCAGATGTGATGATTCTATTATGATTGACATCCCATTATGATAGTTCTATAGTGAATTTGATCTTATTGTGTAGTGAGTTGATTTTGTTCAGAAACACGAGAAGGTTTTCCATGGTATCCTTCCAGATGATGAACACGTCATCGACATATCTCCACCAAATTGACGGTTTTGGTAAAATGGTGGAAAGAATATCCTATGGAAAAACTTGAAAAGGATATTCTTTCCACCATTTTACCAAAACCGTCAATTTGGTGGAGATATGTCGATGACGTGTTCATCATCTGGAAGGATACCATGGAAAACCTTCTCGTGTTTCTGAACAAAATCAACTCACTACACAATAAGATCAAATTCACTATAGAACTATCATAATGGGATGTCAATCATAATAGAATCATCACATCTGGTTTAGCTCATCATTTCTCAACATCAAATCACGTTATAGATTGGAAAAACAGTTCTATGCCTTACATCGAGAATGACTACAGACACAGAACTTTAAAAGAAGCAGCTGTGGTACTACGCACAGGCAATAATTTAAATAGAAATCAAGGTATTATTCTTAAAGACATATGGAAAAATCTCATCATCCTCTCAGTTCAACAGAACTACAATATGCAAAAAACTACACAACACGTGGTCATGTACCGGATTCTGACTGAAGCATTCAAACACATGCACGCCATCAAACACGAATGATCAAATGTAATGGCCTAACAGTTACTAAAGTGTATGTTTTAAATGTAACTTAATGCATTTGGTTTCACACCAGTTCAGCCTTGAAAATGCTAGACAGTGGCTAGTGAAACTTGTTGGCTCTTTGTATATTTTATCATTCATCTTCTGGTCTTTTAATAAAAGTTCTTTATATCTATTATTTCTTCTCCACACAAATTTAAATTTAAAACACTTGGCATTTCATAGAGATTCTGATGTTTCCAATTATTTTTCACTCCGATTGTTCTTAAGTCTGCCTGCCTACCAGTTAAAAACGAGATCCACATATATGTGGCACAAAAAGCAGTGCATGGTGGGTGTGAATCTGTTCAGATTTAAGGCGACCAGTGGTGTATCTCAGGGTTCAGTCTCGGGACCACCGTTCTTCAGTTTACACATTAATGACATTAGGAAGGGTCTTATAGGAGATGCACAATTGTTTGCTGATGATGCGAAGATAGGCAGGACAATCAGGGATGCTGCTGATATCCAGTACTTAATTATCAGCACTCAAATGATTTCCAGCTATTTAAAATCATTTGAATAGCTGCAAATTTGGACAACGAAAATTTCTGTCAGTTTAATGTTAGTAAGTGTAAAATTATGCATTTTAATGTGATGAGATTTCCAGTGGCATATTATATAAGCGGGGTTATGCTACAAGAAACTAAAGAGGCAAGGGATCTTGGTGTTTTGATGGATAAGAATTTAAAGTTCAGAAGTCACATAGCAAAAGTTGCAAATACAACTCAGAGGATAATTACAATGTTGTGATGTTGAAGCGAACCTTGACATATATGGATAAAGAAGTCATTTTGTCTCTTTATAACACCTTGATAAAACCGCATATGGATTATTGTGCGCAGATTTAGTCTCCAGGGTTCCAAGGGATAAAGAAGCTGTGGAAAGGGCGCAAAGAAGAGTTACAAAGATTATATCCAGATTATGGGATTTAGATTATGAGACCAGATTGCGAGTATGTGGATTGCAGACTCTGGTTAACAGGAGAAAGAGGGGTTATATGATAGAGGCCTATAAACCTCTGAATGGTGCGTGTCATAAGATATCGTGTATTGAAATTTTTCGTTAATATGGAAGGTGGGGAGAGAACATGGGGTCATCCATACAAGTTAAGTTTGTTCTCAATCAAGAAAGGGATAAAAGGGATAAAAAGATTAAAGTTTTTCTCCCAGGGGGTAGTGAGTGCATCTGGTGTGAATGAATTTAAGAAAAGGTATGACAGCTGGTTTGGGGGGATTTATAGCCTCTCTCGATGAGTTCTTGACTTCCTGGAGGTCTCAGATAATAATAATAATCCAAACTCGCATAGTTTTGATTTCATCGTTATTACCATTGGACGACGGACTATTAACCAGTTTCACTCCTGGAGACGCAATCGGTTAACTTATTGAAGTCAATAATAATAAATAGACGAATAGAGCAGGAACATAAACAAACAAACATACATACATATATTAATGTTACCATAGAAACATGAAAGCATCAAATCTCAGTGTTAGGCAACAACAAACAAACGAAACTATAAAACGAGCGATGTTCTATAGCTCGTGTGCAATTATATATAATTCTACTTACTTTTTAACATATATTAATAAAACTTAATTTAATTATTAATATTTATTTTAATTTTAAGCTGATTATAATAAATTAAGCTGTCCTGGTTGGCCGAGTGGTTAGCGTGTCTGCTCTCCAGCGAAGAGGCTGCAGATTCGAATCCCGTTTATGCAATGTTTGCGATTTTATTCCACCTTCGTACATTCATTCACCCAAGTATAGATACACTCTTCCAATATGGACTGGGTCACCATGGGAGTAGTAGACCCAAAACCTCCCCCAAAGGGAGAGAGGCCTTCATCCTGCAGTGGGTCGAAAAATAAGCTGTTCATCATCATCATAATAATAAATTAAAACTATAAAGAGGGGTAAAGAAGTAGCCTATTAAAGGCGTATAATTTAAAATATAAAATGTTTATATAAGAGAATTTTTCTGGTCTCCCTAAAGTCAGAAATGTGTTTTCTGACCACCCAAATCTTAGTTAGAATAATTCGATACCATTAAATTAAGACAAAATAAAATTAAAAAAAAAATACGAGAGAGAACACTACTTTTAAATAGTTTGAAACTCAAAAATCAACGGCTACGGATCTCTCTCTTTTTGTATATAATTATCGCACACATGGGGCGTCCGTAGCTCAGTTGGTTTCGATGGACGAAGGACTATATTTAGGTGCACCATCCCAAGTATGGGAACATTATAAATCCCAAATGCAACCAAACTTATATAAAATGCCAAGAGGAGATAAGCAGTGTTTTGAATGAAAAATAATAGTACCATATTTTTTGGAGGATGAGGAAGTTTTTGATGTAATATGCTTATGCCAAGATAAGATGGATGTGAAAATTAGTCCAAGAAGGCTAAATCGATATATAAAGGACACTGGAACGTGATGAAAAGTATCATTCTGTTAGTAAGAAGACAGGATTGTGTGCTTTAATAGTATATTTTAATTCAGTGAGTTGTCTTCATCCCCCACTTGAGAATCGCCAAAAGATTACTGTTTAATTCATTAAAGCTTCACGATCTTCCATAATCAATCATTTGAGTACTTCAGGATTTCTGAAATGAAGAAGAGGAACAGAGAGTACTGTGAAGGGGACTTGAAGAGAGAAAGTCTTTAATGTATGGGGGGGGGGAAGAGCATAGATCCCACGGGTACACCCATGATCCCATCAAAAATCTGATGATATGATGCCTCCACCATGGCAATCACCGAATGACCATAGAGGAATGGAGGGGAGGAAAACAATATGATGGTAGTTTCTTGAGAGGGCCTCGACGCCAGAGACTACCAAATGCCTTTAGAAATATTGAGACTGAATACATGGTTTCTCCAAGTCTGTCCACGGTCTGTGTGTCCAAAGGTGGGTAAGATTTGCAAGACAGTCTATTGCAGAAAGAGAATGGCGGATTCCATATTGACGATCACTAATTAAATGATGGGTTCCCTAGGAAGGAAAGAACTTAATTCTAGGGTATCTGGCTGTTGCCCTGGAGTTAAGTCCTCCTCAAGAAAAGGACACTATTCCCCCCTTCTCGAAGCTTTTATCATCACTTTACCTATTGTAAGCCTGAAATTGATTGAAATCGCTATATTTAATTTGATTACTATATTTGATTTTAGAGCATGTTTCAGGCTTAACTTTTGATTCAGATAGTAAAATCATTACCTTCATTCTCCCTTCTGAAACTTTAGTTTTTCATTCTGCTAAAGAGGAATACAGGACACGAGAATTCACAGTTTTACACACACACACACACAGAACATATCGAGATGTGATATACAGATGGTTTCTGATGTCTGGTTTGGAAACTGGTTCAGAGACTATAAGTCTCTGAAATATTGTCTATTCATGTTGAACTATGAGGTGAATAATACTTAATACTAATGTAGATCGTAGCCAGATCGTAGAATACGGAATAAGTAAATAAATTCTTAAGAAGGTTCGCGCACTCACAAACAAACAAAATTCCGAAATGTCTAGTGTCTAATCAGTGAGTGTGATGGCTTTCGAAAGAAGCACAGGTAGCTGATTAACTATATTCTACTTATTCTTAAAATTTCCTGTATTTTAGTGAAGCTGCACAGTTCTCCCACAAGAAAGTCTAAATTATAGCAGTCGAAATGGTGAAGTGTGAGAGACAACGTCAGGACGAATGAAACATCATGAAGTGATTCAATTTCTCAGTGAATAAACGTTTCATCTGAGAGAGAGAGAGAGAGAGAGAGAGAGAGAGAGAGAGAGAGAGAGAGATGGTCGGACATACTCTCACAAAATAATCAGCAGCAGAAAAACATATGACTGTATCCTCTGAAAAAAAATCATGATCATTGTTTTCTAGTAAGATGAAAGGTGTAATGTATTGTGAATTCATGTCTCCTTAACTCCGAGATAAAACACTGCAAAGACCGAAGGTATGCATTCAAAAAGATAGTCATGACGTACGTGCAGAATTTGTTTTCCTTTTCAACACCTCAGTACATCCTCACTTAATGCACAAGCACTTATAGGGACTCACTGCATTAGTTCAACTCTCTTAGTCCACCCACTATACAGCTCAGATTTGACTATTTCTTCTAGAAAATGAAGGAACATTTGGGAGGACCTCATTTCATATCAGATGATGAAGTCACGACTTTGGTGAGAGCACGTGATTTTGCCCACAAAACGTTCAGTTCTATTGTGATAGACCTGGAAAAGTACCTGAACGTTGGAGAAAGTGTGGAGACCAGTTAAATGATTATCTTGAGAAATGAAAGTGCAGAAAATCTTTAAAAATACCTGGTTTTTTGAAATGGATGTTCTAACGCTTTTTTTTATTAAAAAATTCCTCAAAAAAGAGTAAGAAGTCCTACATTCATGAGCCGAGACATTATGACTACCTACCTAATGGCATTCTAAGACTCCTTTGGCCAAGACAACCGCTTGCATCCTTCTTGACATTGACTTCACTAGACCATGGAAGGTAATGAGGTATTCTGGAACATCTAGACAGAATACCGACGAACCGGCGAGTGCTACCTTCCATATGATCCCATAAATTCGAATCAGAAAAATTAGGCGGCCAGAGGAGCACACGGAATGTTTTGATATACTCTTTGAACCATTCTTTCCAATATGAACCTTGGAATGGCTGGTGCGTTGTTGTCTTTCTGAAGAGTTCAGATCCATGGGATCATATTGTCATATGTAGGGCAATACCTGGTCCGAAACAATCCCAGAAGTAATAATTAGCGTTCAAGATGCATTCACTGAGGGTGGGGAAGACAAAGTGATGTTCAGGAGAACACTCCCCATACCGCGATACTGCCAGCAGTGGTCTGTCTTCAGACAATCGCTTGGAAATAGGCTGAGTGGTCATAACGTTTTAGCTCATGAATGTAAGCTTTGAAAATTGGCAGCCAGAAGCCAAACTTGTTCCCTTTGCTGGGAATTCATTTCTACTAGCGTACTATATACAATCAGATGACGGTATAAACAGTTGCCTCCATTTCTTGTTCCTAATCCTAACTGCTATTATCTTGTGACTATCGTATGAGTTCTAAACACGCCTTTTGGGGATTAAATACGTAAAGTTTTTCTGACAGGGAACAATGAACTCATTCTTAAACTTGCTCGAAAAAAAAATCTTGAAAATGTCTCTCTAGTCATTGACCTGAACCGAACCTTTAAAGTCTTCTCTTCTATCTAGTGCCACAGAAATTACTGCGTGGCTTTTGTAAGCATCCGTTTTTGTTTCTCTGAAATATTGCTTACAATACATTAAAAAAAATAGGAGAATTACTTTCTACAATACGACAAAGCACAAATGGTTTACTACGAGTCTAAATTGAGTACACATATGCAAAACATCTGAGTGATAGTAGAAAAATCAGCATCGCTTCTGACAGATGTTAAAGTAGCGGAACCACTCAAAAATTCTTGCATAGCTCATTGCTTCCATCACCAGCTGCTGTTTGAATTAATTTATGCCTTTCTGTTGGCATCTCGCCGAGTTTTCCACGAAACTTAATGCACTCGTTGTCTTCTAGTTTTCAGAGATCGCAAATGAAACGCCATAGCAACACGCTACTGACCACGAACGTGTAAAGAGGAAGGTCTGAAACATCAGTAACCATTTAGATTACATTCTACACCTTTATTGTGGATCGCATCCAAAGTCTTTAATCGTAGAATTTCTCTTGTATATAGACACAAACCGGCCACTGAATTAGAAATCTTTATGTAGATATGCGCAAACGTCACTTACGCAGCGTAATGCAAAATACTTGGTCACTTGCGTCACCACGTGTACTAGGTAACTATTTAAGAAGGCTGCTGGAGAGTAATCGTCAATAGTGTTGATCACAATGGGAAACACAAGGCATATAGGAGTTTGATAAGGAGCTTATTGCGAGTGTCCGCCTGGCTGGAATCATGATTTCGAAAACAGTAAAGCTGACTGGTTTTTCAAAAGGCGAAATATATCCCAGGTGTTTAATCAATGGAAAAATGCGAGTCAGTCCGCTGACAAGCAGTCAGGGGACTTGTCTAAGAGGTCCTAACTATGGTTCTAAGACAGCCTGTCAGGAAACAGATCGTCATCCTTTGAGAAGGCTGTACGGACAAGCAGAACTTTTAATGTTCTGTACATAAGAAGTTCTGCTTGAACTTGTTATGTGCAGCAATTGACGGAAGCATTTAATGAAGGCTGTTCCCGACTCATATCTCACCAAACTATGCGCAGGAAATTGAAGAGGATCGGTACTGGCAGTCGAATGTTATAGGGAAACCACTGATTTCTGCGAGGAACCGGAAAGTTCGTCTACAGTGGTATCAGGAATACCGTGACTGGACACAAGAAGACTGGGAAAACATCATGTGGTTTGACGAGTCACGGTACACCTTTTTCTGTACCGACGATAGCTAGTGAGCTTGGTGGGAGCCCCATGAAACAGTGAACCCAGCTTGCTTATAAACACAACTCAAGGTTCTGAAGATGATGTCATTGTATGGGGGGCATGTTCTATTGGTACGGAACGGGTCCCCCTGATATTGCTGTAAGGATATGAACATTGTTGCCGATCAAGTCCATCCTGCACTGTTGACTTTTTATCCAGTAGGTGACGGTTGTTTCATGGGTGACAATGCTACTGTCCATCGCACAAAAATTGTTCAGCAGTGGTTCAGCGAACATGACAGCGACTTCCACCATCTTCCCACGCCACCGGTCCGGATCTAAATCCATTTGAGAATGCATGGGATATGTTAGAAAAACAGATCCTGGAGCAAAGTCCTATTTTTATCAAACCTGAGCCAGTTAAAGAACTGTCTGGTTTGTGCATGGTATTTTGCAGACGTAGATGCAATCCAATCCAATACCTTGCGAAATATATGCCCAAAGTAATATGTGCTGTAATTCGGACTAAAGGAGGTCCAGCACGGTATTAAATAAACGTTTTCTAATTCAGTGGCCAGTATGATTATACGCAATATGGCGAGTAATTATGGGATTTAGTAAATAAAGTGAAACAATAAGTATACATAAAAGCTGTAAGAAGATAAATTTGAAAACATACAAAATAAATATTAAGAGAAATAAATATAGAGGACATTTAGGAAGGTTTTCAGAAAAATCATGAATAATATAAGAAAAAATCCTTTTAATTTTTTTTTCTTTTTTTCAAATTTGTTTGAACTCCCTAAAAACGATGTTTCTCAATTTGGAAATTGCCATCCCAAATCAATACCAATAATCTATAATGAGTGTGGCCTTAAAAACAGACTAGAAAAGAAAAATAGTAATAAAGTATGAACAACAGAGAGATATGTTCATGCTGCTCCCGGCTATACGTATTACATCTCACTCCATCGTATCATATTACAGTTGTGATATTTAATATTATCATAGCAGTCCTACAGTGGAATAAATATTTACTTCGTCTAGCACTGGAATGAAATATTAATTAAACAACTGAATCTTGTTTTGCTGTCACCGTTCTAATCCGAAGGTTAAACAAACAAAAAAAGAGCAAAACTTCAAAACGGTTCACATTAAGAACATTAAATACTTACTGTGACCAGCATGCGACCTCTTCTCCCATTTATTTCAAGCGTCTGGTCTCAAACAATACTCTGAGAATGCGTCTAGACCCAAACTTTTTTGGGCCACCAAAAATTTTTTTAGTTCCCAAACTTTTTCGGGCCACCTCGAATCCATAAACTCATCGTCAGTGCCCCCGTGTCTTACCTGAACCCACCCCTACATTCAGAAAAGCGATTCACACAACCCACAAGGAACAGTAATAACATTTTAAAAACAAATATTAATTTATAATTTAAATTTATTTTAAATAAAAAACATTTAATTTTAATAGCAACTTTACATTAAAATCTAATAAAACATTATATTATAAGGCTATTCAATAGCAGCTATGGACTTGAATGTTTTGAAAATCCTTAATGTGATGGATGGGCTTCATGGAGACATAGTTTTCCTATGTCTGGTTTAATATAACTTAGCAGTAGTATTAAATATCCACGTTGAGTTATCTGGAGTCTTATTCAAATTAAGTAGATATTGAATCCAACATTATTTCAAAGCCGAATAGAGAAACTACAAAAGTTTCATACCGAATATAGAAACTATAAAAGTTTCGGCTGATCCAAGCGTAAGCAAATCTTTCATGACAGGAGCAACACGTAGTAAAAGTGGAGTAATACTGATTACTATCCTTAGTTTTTCCAATAATGTAAAAGGCATCTCCTAGTGGACATGCATAACATCATACATGTCCACTAGGAGATGTGTTTTATATTATGGGATTATATTCTAAGGATAGTGATCAGAGCTTACTCCATCTTTACTACGAGTTGCTCTTGTCATGAAAGGTTTGCTTACCCTTGGATCTGCCGAAACTTTTATAGTTTCTCTATTCGGCTTTGAAATCTCTTTGCAGAAAGAGCAGAGATCTCTTTCTACAACCACAACTCTTCATAAGATTTCTTAAATTTTGGCATCAGCTCAAAGTCATTTTGCAGCTCAATTAGTTCTTCCTCCATGGCTCCCACTACCTCAGTATAGGAAAATGGATTTATTATCTAATCTGGAACCTCCAACGAAAGTAAATCCTTGATCTACTTGCCTTGTCAGGATGTACCGTCTTCAAATGTTCAATTATTCTGGAAGGCTTCATGGCCTCAGTTGAGAAGACCCTTTCACAAATATGGATGCATACCAGCACCAACAAACCAGCAATTTCACAATGGCAATTGCTGATTTGTTGGTGCTGGTATGCATCCATATTTTAGGTATTCAAAGTTTAATACCTACTTTTCTTCTTTGACGTATTTGAATCTGCCATTTCTATTCTGGAACATGCAGAAATAAGTGTACATACATGAAAGCAGTTTTTATAAATAATAATCTTTATTTTTATATCCTCACAATATAACAGAACCTATAATTTCCCAAGCTGTGACACAACACTTACATAGCTAAACGCTTCACATTTTTGTTCAGTAAATAAGAATATGGGAAAATACATTATAACACACTCAATACTATTAAGGTAAAAAAGGACCACTTCAGAAATTACCAACAAAAAACTCGAAACATGTCTCGGAAACAGTATATGTCTTGGAAAACAACAAAAAAGTCTTGAAAACAACAATAACAACAACAACAATAATAATAATCAAACAGCCACAATTAATTATTGCACATTTCAGCATTTTGCAGCACACCTTCAGCGCCCCCCCTGCTGCCTGCTTGCCTCTTAGCGTCTCTAATCAAACCGCCCACTCTGGGAACCACTGGTCTAGACACACGACTGCAAAGTAGCACACACACACACACACACACACACGCACGCACGCACACACACACACACACACACACAGCTAACTTCACAAAAAACAGTTTCGTGATTTTTAAAAAATTAGATCTCGTATGTATTCACATCGATATAATAATAATGGAATATGACTTAAACACGTGCACAACAGCACGTGTTTTAATAGTTTAATAATGCACTGTAAAGTAACATATTTGAACTTTGCATGCATCGTCACTATTTGTTAAATGCTGTCATTCCTTTGTATAGTTGGTGAAATCCTTTTTTCGTCGATTTTTTTTAAACGTTTCTACATGATACCCAAACAAAAATCTAAAGGGCTTACATGTGAACCAGATTTTCCAATTCGCAAGTTTTAAATTCAGTGATTTGTGAAACGGTGTTGTAAAAGTGTAGCACTGACTTCGTGAATGGATGTTATTTAAATTTAAATACCAGCGAAGATTTAAATACTAGATTTAAAGATTTAAACACTAGCGAAGCAGCTAATCTCTCTCTCTTTAATGAATTCTCGAAAAAACTGTCAGCTATTCAATGTCCTGATTTCCCAAAGATTACTGTATAAAATTAATTCATTTTATCTGTTGCATTCTACCAATACAGAAGATACCTTAATTGTTGTTTTATCTTGACAGTTTCGTACAATCACAAAATTATTGTATTCTTCTGAGATAGCTGTATCGTAACGATTTTAACTTATGACTAACGTCTAGTTAATATCAGAAGCATTTTTGCTAACGTGTAAGTATATACTTCTTTTTTTTTCTAAACAAAAAAAAATCTTTATTATCATGCAGTGTTTTATATTTTTAAACAAAACGTAACTATTGTCAGTTTATTTAGTGAATAAATATATCTTTCTAAATTATTAAATATGGATTTAGATGGATACATTTTAACTACTTGGACAGCAGTTAAAAATCTTTCAGCGCCTTCTTTTAATTATGTAATAAATGTCACTGTTTAGTAATAACTTTTTTTTTTTTTTTGAGGGTAAGGAAATTGGTTTAGCCTGAGTCTACTTTTCATCATCACGGTAGTCGACTGCATTTCTATAGCATCCTAAATAACAGGCGATATTCCCAACCTGGAATACTATTTATTAAAAGTCCTCCTACTTACTCGACAAATTCTAAGGAGATAGGTTGGGGAAAAAAAAAAAAGCCCGGAAAAAGTACCTGGCGTCTTCTAGAACGAGTCCTATAACGATCTTCCATTTACAGAGCGAGCGTCATGGAATTTAACATGAAGCTATACAAGCATACCGTATATTTATACTAATAGTGTATATTTATTTATATTTCTTTTTTATTATTATTTTCCTCGTCTTAAAGATATATTATTACTGTTTCTGCATAATACCGTCCAACTAATAATTTCAAATTCGTGGATCCTAATATTTCGGAGAGAGTGGGAATAATAATCTTAAACCAGTTTTCATTTAATGTAGTAACAGGAGGAAATAAGAACCGAATGACATTAAAAATTAAAAAAAAAAAAAGAGAAAAAACATAAGAAACGACCCGTTTCTTTTAGCTCTTAATAAAACGTGTCAAGGACATGTACCAAATGGTTACACCGAAATCCAGTATTCTTATTTTTACAGTAAAAGAAATTATTTTTCAATATAACTTCGTTAACTGCCACGCCTAGAGTTAATCCTTCACGATTTTCCTCCTAGCATTGAATGGGTTAAGACAAACACTTTAAATACGATTAGTAAAATGAATAATAGTATGTAATAACAACATATAAATAGCTCATTATGAGTTGTAACTGACAGGGGATATTATTCCAAACTCGCAACTACAGTAGTTATGAAATCAATGTATACCGTGTGCTAGTCATCCTTTGTCCTAAGTCCATGCGGGACAGATGTTTTGAACAACACAATTTTGGATAATGGTGTGTGTCGTAAAACATCCCGTATGGCCTTTGGACTCGAAATACAATAAACATATGATGTATACGGAACTTGACATTCCTCCATATTCCTTATTAGATTTAATTAATGTCAAACATGCGGCGAAATTACACTTGTCATCACATGTCCTAATTAGTGTTTCCGCATATACCAGTTTAATGACACGTAGTTGGGGTCACATGGGAGTATGGTATGGAGCAGAAGTCAAAGGTTTCGGTGTTTCCGAAGCAGTCGTATATAGTAACAATTAGAAGTGGACTCAGAATTTCAGCGGTCATTTATCATCATGCGTCAGTAGCCACACCGTGCGTTACCCCAGCAACATTTAACAATACCGCATTCCTTTGCCATTGATTAAGTATGAGGACACGTTCGCTTCCTACCTTTGTAGTGAGCTAAATACTGTTTAGCTCTCAGAAATTGTTCCTCAATAGACAAAGGACTGATACTAATTAACAAGTTATTTGAAACAAATAAGGTGTAACAAAGAACTGGTTGACTGAGGGAGTAAATAAAGAATATAAAGACGTTTTATGGTATGGCAGAAATAGTTTGGTATGGGAGAAAAGGCAGTCTTATTTGTCAAAAGACTAAAGACATCGAACATGTTTAATCAAAACATCAGCAATAAAACCTTATTATCTGACTTGTCTCAAATAAATTGCACTCAACTGGATATCTGATAAAATGCACACTTTTTGATTATATATATATATATATACTAGGGAGGCTTCGCCCCTGACGCCTAGGGCGCCCTCCCCCACCCGAATTAGAACTGGTAGGCCGGTTCTCCTTGAATTCTGATGACTCGAATTTTGAAGACTCGACACTCAGGGTAGCTCCTAAGTTTCAAAACGTTTCAAATAACTTGACAAAAAACGTGACACAAAAACGTTACAAAAAAAGGCTTATCATTTTATATTATAGAGTAGATTGCATTTCGGGAATTTTAATGTAGATACCAATAATATATAATTTGCGAAACACACTGTCGATAACATGGCTGTTTTATTCGCGCTATATTAGAATAGCGAAAGGCGTTGATGAATGTGTACTCTTGAGCCCCCCCCCCCCCTAAGGCAGCAGTTTTCAAACATTATGTAGAGGCGCTCCTTATATATTAAGAAAGTTTTCATTGACTCCCATTTCTTTCTCTTAAATAAGGTTTAACGATAATTATCGTAAGTATTTTATTTATGTAAAATGTATTAATAAAATGACGTACTTAATGTTTAAAGTTGTATTAAGATATACACAAACAAGGTTAATGTATAAAAGGTAACACAAATGTTTAAATGTGTCATAGCATTTGGGGATTTCTTTTTTTTTTTAAACTCGATGTTCTTAATTCACACACAAGGTTTGAATTAATATTCGTACACTAAATTTACGTGCAAAATATCAAATGCAACATATTCATTTTAATAGTGTGCAGAATTTTAAATATTACCCATCTTATGGAGTGAAAGTTTACAAAACATTGATCTGCACTCATTTTGTTGTATAAAAACTGCACCGAACCGACTCACTTGCAGTTCGCTTTTTATGGCACTTATTTATCTGCCTAGTTTGCGCATGAAGAATGTTTCCGCCTTCCAACTAATAGGCTCTGGTTTAAGATTCTATTGTGCCATGGATGTCTGGGAAAGGTTGTAAGTAGAAGACGATTTGCGTCGTCCCGTGTGAAACCACCATTTTGATTATTGAAGGCCTGAAGTGACTTGAAAGGGTTTCCTGTTTGGCTTCTAGAACCGGATTTCCGGTCTAGCTCAGCCTATTCAGTATGCTGTTGTCCTATAGGTTTACAACTTTTTTTTTTTTGTGTGTGTGTGTGTGTGTGTTTTAAAAAATACACTTATAATCTGCAACTTAAGATTTACGATTTCTGCTTCTATACTGTCTAGCAATCGAAATTTAATTAGAAATAAAAGAAATAATATTTTTAAGGCAATCTTTGAAAAAAAAATTCACTAAAATGACAACAACAACAACAAAAAAAATTCAACAAAACATCAGACTTGACACATACCGGAAATAAATCTGAAAATAAATGTTTATAAGTATTCAAAATCAGTGGCAAATGCTGTTGCTAAGAAGAGATAACCCTATAAAGCATTTAGATCTAAAGTATTTTATTATTATTATTTTTTTTTGTTTTCTTTATTCATTTTTAAAAGTATTTGATGAAACAAACAACTGGAAAGTGAATCCAACTTGTTTCTAAGAGTTTTGTGTGTTGCGAGCTCTAGTGTTTTAAACATTAATGACTGAACATCTTTTCGAATACGTCTATTCTATTATAAATATATAATAATAGATTGTTTTTCATGAATATTTCAATAACCATTTAAAAGCAATAAAAAACTTTAATAACCATTAGAGTCCTGTATAGATCTCCATCCGTAATTCACAACTATACTAATAAAACCATTTTTAAAGAATGAATTGAAAAGCGAGCGATTAAAACATAGTTAATAGAAAAAAAGCAAGTATTTATGTCTAGTATTCAAGTATAAATTGTTCGAATGAAAAAAAAAAAATTAAAATACTTTTTTTTTTATTAAAAAAAGTTTAAGCATTCTATGTAGTTTACTGGTGAATAAAATACCGGAGGCTGCTGTTTCTGCAACCCTATGAAAACGGAGCATTTGCTATCCACGACTTCATTGTACCAGCATTTTCATATTTGCACTTTGTAATATGACCTACAGACACATTTAAAGGTTGTTAATCGGTTCTTATTCTTATTCTGAACTTTTACATTAAAAAAAAAGTGACGACTTACTTTTATCCATTTTTTTTAAAAAAATAAGTCTAACCTCATATTAAATTAATTTTTATTTATGTTCGATTTGTAAACATTCACAAGAGGTTAGTGTCTCATGTAATCGTTTTTCATTAGTATTTCTAAAGATTCTGGATTATTATTTTAACGAATGTTACAGAATGCATTTAAGTGTTATGAAATATGTACAAAAGAAATAACTGAAACACTAATACATTACTAAATTTAATAAAGAATATAATAATTTAATTTTAAAATTTAGAAAACTGAAAATTAAAAAAAAAATGCTATTTAGAAGTAAGTACACCCTAATTTTATTTATATATTAATTTTACATTATTGCGAAGTTTATTTTAATCATAAAGAATCGATTTCAACTTTCTTCGACGAGCGTGCTAAGAAATTATCAGTTCATCGCAAATTAATGTTTAAAATCTTTAATTTCATTGAACTTAATCTGAGAGACTTTATCTTAGAAAGTTGTTATAAAATATGGAAATTAACTGAACTTTGATCTTTAAAAATAAATTTCTAATTTTGCGTTTAAATATCGAAATTAATCATTATTTTAATATGTATGGGTATTTTGCTAATGTATTTATTATATTTCCTATACCACTTACATCAATTGACCTTTTCACTTTAGTTCAATACATCTCTTTGCATCAGAAATAATTATCGTTAATACACACACACACACATTTCTGTAAATGCTAAAGATATGAAACACTATTTAAATTATTATATCTCGCGCTCTCGCCTTCTCTTTCTGTGTGTGTGTGTGTGTGCGCGCGTGTGTGCGTAAAAAAGAATCCACGAATGCTATATGAGAAAGAGACGAAGTTCAACCTTCCTTATTCCACATATTACAGGAAAAATACCAACAAAATTAAATACAAAACAATGCTAAACACTCACCATGGTTGCAGCAGGTCTGACTGCGGCCATTACTCAGTATCCAGCATCGAGCTATATGGCTAGCTAGCTACCTGAAAAGTCTGGAATTTCGCGGCGCACCGCTTCAGTTTCCAGCTAGGTGGGGGTGTGTTACTTTCAAACATACAAACAAGGAGTGATCTTACGTTGGTCCCACGTCAACCTTGAACGGTTCGCTGCCTCTAAGTTGGACTAGTTTCTCGCTTCTGTTAAGCCCCTTCAATGCTTGCTACCACCACTTCTCGCATTGATTGCTCCGAGGAGGAATGAAAGAAGGAAGGGAGAGGGAAAAAAAAAAGCGCACTAGACAGCGTAATGCGTTTCCATGACAACAGCCAGTAGAGAAGGTTGGGCAGTGGCGCATGCTATTCGATGTGCTCTATCAGCAAGCCATAACGTCACACTTCCTCCCCCTTGTTCTCATTCGCTGTTATGAACGAGGTATTCAGGCGGGATAGAATTAGAGGGGATACGAATGATGCTCAGCATCCGCAGTTTTCCCTCGCGGAGTTCTCGCTTTCGATATTTCTCAAAAGTATGAAACTTACATGGTGGAAAAAAAAAAAGTTAGGAAGTTCGATGGATTTGTATGTATGAGAGATAGAAGAGGATCGTAAATTTCTTTCTGCATGGAAGGCAGAAATGCCTGAGGGTATATTTTTGCCACCTCTTTAAATGTTCTTCAGGGACAAATCCATTTTGAATTTTTAAAGTGGCAAACATTAAATCTACACAACTGTAACTAAAGCGTATGGTATTTGCACTTTAAAAAAAAAAAAAAAAATCCATGTTTGAATTCTTTTTAAGGTTTAGTTTGCAATTTTGAAATATCTAGTTTTGTTTTCGGCAGTTAGTATTTTTTTTTTTTCTTCTGGTATTATTTATAACCATAATGATTACAGGACTAGATTTTCTTGTAAGAAAAAAAATGAGCAATTTTCACTGCATCATGCTTTTTTGTTCTGTTTTTTAAACCTATAAAAGTATACGAAGTCTTCCGAATTTAGATTTTCAAGAGAAAAATTATTATTAAATTTTTATTTTTTATAATGAGTGTTTTTCAGAAAAAAATGAGCCTTCTACAAACGTGAAGATACAGGGAACCATGTTTCCCCCCCCCCTTTCGTTCTATTTTTTACTCACGAATGGCTGTAAATCTATTGTTAATTTTATACCACAGGCAGGCTAAGGATTAAAACCAAGATTTTTTTTTTAAAATTTAATTTCCAAAGTACGATATTAACCCAGAGATATGAGATAGCTGATTTATATGATTAATTGGACCTTTGTTTATATTGCTCCAAACCAACAAAAGCTATGAAACCAATGTGTTACGTCTGAAAAGTATGTGTTCTTTAGCTGGTTTGCATGTCTTGCAGTTCATAAAATGTACCTTTCGTACTATGAAGGGGGGGGGAGAGAATCGAACCCGCGTCTTTTTCAAAGAAAGGGACGTCATCGCTACCAACGGCGTTACGGAGGCAGTCGGGCTCGTATAAGCAGTTTATTAAAATAGCTTCGAGTTTGCTAACGTTTTTGTTATTACCCGAAACTGAATATAATAATGTGTATACATACTGCTTTATGATTGCTTTACCTTTCCAGTCACGAGATCTATATCAGTGGCAGTTTGTAAAGGACAAAAATGGTTCTTATATTTCAGAACAATAAGTGTGAGTTAAGGTCGTCTTTTCTTCAGCCAGCGGAGTACGAGTTTTTTCCCCAAAGTAAAAATATGTGTTATAATTTATTGTTATAAATTTAGGATATTTCTAATATTCATTTATATTTTGTTAAAGTACGAGAGAAATCCCAGTAGGATTTCGGGTTCTCCAAATCTTGAATATGGGAGTGGCGTCTCTTATTGTGATTCAGCAGCCCTTATCGGAGAGGAATCAATTAAAACACAAAACAGTACACTCCACTAGGACTGAAAACGATTTCTAAGGTTCACGTATTCTTTTCTTCCTGATTTAAGTTTACGCATGGACCATACTGGCTTTCGAAACCAGATCCGTCGGAATAAGGTAGTTATTTCTTCAACTGAAAAGATAAAGACTTTTTGCGTCATAGACGGGATTCGAACCCAGGTCTTTTCAATAAAAAGGACATTGTCGAAACCGACTGAACTACACAGACTTTGTATATTAAGGAACGTTTTTGTGCTTTTATATAATAGTAGAGTTTCGATGAGCGCAGTTCGCTGAAATATCAGAAGTACGGTTCGAATATTTGTACATAAATTGTACTCGCTGTTTGAAAGTACGAAGAGATCCGTTATTGGCGATGTAAATTACTCTTGAACTTCTGGTGTGCCATCAGGTAGGTGAATGACATTATTATCACCATGGAAACATGGAAGGAAATGTCACATCCCTTTCATGACGTCAAGAACCAAGCAAGAGAAACTATTGATGATGATGGAGAGAGAGAGAGAGGGAGAGAGTACTCCTAATCTTTCTCCTGATGATACTGATGACGCCACACATTACGTCGTGTTGTGTGTGTGTGTGTGTGTGTGTGTGTGGGTGTGGGTGTGATTCTGACACATTTCTAATTATTCTGCCTAGCTTCAGAAACTTGAAGGTGTCGCCAACTTTGGTCATGTATTGCCCATCTCGTTCAGCCTACAGACGGAGACGAGTGGTTATTAAGAATTGGGTATCATCCATCGGTTTTCACCCTTCCTACGAGTTGCACTAGTTAAAACGAGTAGGTTTAACTGACTTTTAAACATTGCGAACAGTTATTTTCTACTTCATATTCGTCAATCGAGATTCTCATCGCCTTCTGCAATGTTGGCTTTATGAAAACGTTTTACTGCATAACGTAAAAATGCTTTAATATTTTTCATCTTTAATCGAAGTTAAAAAAAAAATTCAAAGCAAAAAAAAAACAAAAAAAAAACAGTCAATTATTCGAGATTTGTAGCTCTGCGACAGTACATTACAAAAATTAAATTCCTATTTGAATTTTGCACAAGTTGTCGATGCAGTGTCATTTTCTGTCCCCAATGACTTCGAAAGTCGGTCGGAAAGAACGGAACAATAGAAGCCAATTAATTTTCTTTAACAAGACTGTTCGGTATGTGACAGTTCGCACTGGGAAAGCCATGAACACAATCGATTTCCATTAGAAGCCTTTTCATTTCTTCCAAAGAATGTCATGATGATTTCTTCCGAAGATACGCGTTACCATAGCAACAGTATTATTAGTGGCCGAGACGGAAATGAAATTCTCATTGCTCATTTCATGAGATTTTCCCCCTCTTAAATTCTATTTTTTATCTTTATTGATGACGATTCTGCTATAAAAATATGTTATTTTAGCTTTTCTAAATAAAAATTTTGCTATCATTTGCGTATTTCAACAGTTCCAATCAATTCTCCATTTTTACACGGGATGTGGATTAAGAAATGATAAAAAAATCACACGTTAATTAATAGATCCCAAAATAGCATATTATTAGTGTTAACGGATGTAGTGACGTATCCTTGAACGTGCTATCTGCATGTGGAATCTTACTGAAAGCAATGACACTCATTAGGGAAACGAGAAACATATGTGTTATGAAACATTTTGCTGTATCCGGCTGCCCAGCTGTTTTTTTCTAAGACTCACTCACTGGCATCACCTGTACCGTATTATACATAGAAGAAATAATTAACTATCCAGTCAGAATCTATATCTTAGTTATAAATCTATATTTCAGATTGGCAGGTCAAACGACTCTCGTTGCGAGCTATCATTTTATTGTCACAAAAAATCAATTGTTGAATGGCGATGCCATTTAGGCCAAGGTTTAATTTATCCGAACCCGCACTGAAATTGAAGCATCAACAGCAACTTTATTCTTGATTTTTATTTTTTAACACGTAGTGATTTTGAGGACAAGGTTGGTAACCCGTAAACAATACAGGAGTTTGCACGAAAAAAGCAGATTTCATTTAATGTATGTAATCTAACAGGTTATCTTGAGTCGTGAACCAAACCAGCTGCTGAAGGTTGATACTGTTATCATATCCTCGTGCATTGGACTGAAGTAACAATATAACAATGCTGTCCTGTTTCGTGTAACGCAACAAAAATGAGAGATTTGATTAGGTTTACCTGAATATGAAAGATTCATATCTATACCAGGAAACAAGTTGAAACTTTCCAGAGAATAAACTAATTAGACCATCACAAAACGAGAGAGTTTAAACATCGGGTGGAAAGGGACCAATCACACAATGGTTTGAGAATAAAACGCTCCATTTTAACAATGCAGTTAAAATGTTCATAATTATTTTTTCTTTGTTTAGTTTCCTAGCCTTCTCCATATTTTTCTTTCTGTTTATGAAAATCAATTTTCTCCATTTTCTTCCATCCATTTTTTCCATTTTTTTTTCATTCTTTAATTTCGTTTTTTTAGTCATTTGCTTTCTTTTTACTTTTTCCTTTTTTTCTCTTCATGCTAAACTTTCATTCAGATCTTTGTTTCTCTCTCTCTCTATTTCTCTTTTCTTTATATCTTTACTCATTGGTCTTTCTGACATCATCCTTTGACTCTTTTCTTCTTTTTGTATCATTGCTAATCTCTCTCTCTCTCCATCTTTCGCTCTTTTCATTGACTTTAGTATGTTCCTCTTTCTCTCTACACTGTTTTCATTTTGTTTTGAGCTGATTTCTGTTGTTCATTTTTAAAAGTATTTTCTATGACGTCAAATTTCTTTTGCAGGATCTTCAATTTACTTTAAAGATCATATCATGGTACAAATAATTAAATAAATAAATGATAATTATTTACAGATATAGGCCACACCCACTTTAAAACTGTCTACTGCATTGAAGTCTCAGGTTCTTTCAACCTTAACGTGTCAATGACATCACTTTGTTTTCTGTCTTGGTGATTTTTTTTTTTTTTTAATTCCGACAGTTTCCGAGGGTTGTACACTGTCATTACTAAAATTTAATCACGAAAAAAAAAAAACTTTTCAGTATTAGTCATCGAAGGAAACTTAATCTTTTTTTATTCTTTTTAGGTGAGTTTCGCAACAGCACATCAACATAGAATCTTCCGTGTGCGCCACAAAATACATTTTACTAATTCTCTCAAATCATTTACATATTTGTTTAATGTATTTATTTATTTTATTAAATTCTGGTGCCTATCAGGAAGTAAATGTATTCCATAATGACCAAAATACTATTTATTTTAGTAAACACAAAATAACAAACAAGTGTAAGGTAAACCTTCACCGGATTTCAAATTCAAAATTTCAATTATATATTAAATAAAGTGCAGCCTTATATGATGTGATGTTAAATCGGTACCAGGACAGAAGCTCTGTAGGGAAATATTATTTTTACTAGCGCTAATTTTCTTAAACTATGCCAAAAAATACTTCTTTCCCAATTACTGCAATTAAGAAGTTAAAAGTGTCATTAGGGAGATTCAAAGTTGTAACGAAACGCATTTATCGATTACCTGCATTTCTGAGAGCCGTGACCTCCCCTACATGGACTTAGTTTGAACAACTTTAGACGCAAGACGTACGTGTTGTTCCCCCATGCCACATCATTATCAGTCCTCTGTGACCGCACAAGCATCTGGCTACCTCATGAGATAGATAACAGCTTTTTTTTCACACAATAATCTTTCGTTCGCTCTAATTACGCAAGCTCAAATGTTTTCTTCATCTCCTTCCCACGCCTGACAAACTAAATTAATTAGTTTCATTACGGAAAACTTGCAACAGTTTGAAACTAACGAATAGTAAAATTAAGTAAAGAATAGTAAGGATAATGGCATTCTTTTCGACTATTGTGTATTTATGCAATTGAAGGCAATTAACATCATTTCCCACTAGAGGTCGCTGTTATATAATTTGAGGAACTCATGAATAACTAGCTTTGTATATTTCACTGTAGTATGACGTCATGGACTACTGTTTGGTGTTGCTTTTATTTGACGAGATCATGGTGTTTATTTATTTATTGTAGTTAATGAAATGAGTTGAGCTGTGCAGCCTGCTGAATGTTTCGTCAGAGAGAAAAACTACACTGTGGATTCTCCTTTGCTATGAATTATTCAGAATGATTCATTAAGGTGGTCTAAATAGCGGTGCTAATGGATCGTTTTGAAATACATTTCGTGGATGTTTTAGTTTGGCGTGAAATAACAAGAGAAATTGAAAAGCCTACAAATGAATATACATGTACAGTATTCTTCGGTACGTGTTTCTCGTTGCAGACCAAAATCAACTGAACCTTCTGAACTCTGTATTATTATCCACATACAGGATATTTTGTAGCACGAATCAAAGATAGACCAAGATAATTATTTTCTGCATGAATGAACCAATACTTTTGAAAAAAAAAAATTACACAAGATTCTTAGGTTTACATAAGAATCTTGTGTAAGATTCTTATGTAAACCTCAGACTTATGTTTACATAAGAATCTCAGGAGATTCTTATTTAAACATAAGAATCTCCTGAGAGATATATTCCTGAGACTGCACTCCACGGAATTTCTGTAGTTCTTAAGGTCCATTATGGCCGAATTACATTTTCTTTTTACAGATCATAATATCTATTTCTCTCTTTCATCAAAGTCGTGCCGTGCTGAACAGCATAATAATGTCTTCATAAATAAATAAATAAAATAGATAACTACGTGGTACTATCAAAAAAGAACTCCAGTGGATTAAAATTCTCTTCGAGGCCTGTACATACAGGTACTTTAAGCCTTATCCAGTATTAATCTTCTTTATGAAGATTGTGCTATATATATATATATATATATATATACACACACATCACCATCAGGGGTCCTATACACGACGTGTTTGCTATGATTATTGGGTATCCTACACTAGTAAAAGAGGACAAGAAAGAGTTTGTTTGTTTTTTTTCTCCGAAAACCCCGATCTCGAGTTTTCAAGGCTTTAGTTTGCATTTATCATATTTAGAATTAAGTATTTAATTCTAAATCTAAAAGTTGAACAATATCCTTCTTCCATTTTTTTCTTCTTAGCTTCGAAGAAGGTGGAAAGAATATTTTATTTATTTATTTACTCTTAATTTAATTTTTTTCAGAGCTATGAAATGCTGAAATTTAGTTTAATGTCGAGACCTTGCTGCAGAATAATAAGCTCTTTTAGATAATAGTTGTGATCTCTTAAAATTTTCTGTACAATTTGTTTTTGCATTATACACAACTCTTAATGTGCAAAATTCCCTTTTCGATGTAAACTCCGCGTGCTAATAAAATCACTCATATAATAAACAATGGACCCGAACTGTGACCACCACGCTATCACTTCTTGGTAAGACTAACAAAATGACACATCAAAAGCTTTTTCCTGGTCTTTCACATGATACATTTTAGTAAAACTTTTGATTTTAATAAAACAAAAAATAAATTTCAATAAATCTCTGTGCCCAGTCTGTATCCACAATGCCCTTTGGTTGGAAAGATTGGGTTCGAATCCTTTCCAGGATGTGAACATTTATGAGGGCTTTTCAGTTAAAGGTGAGTTAGCTGGTCACATACGATGATGTAGGTCTTCCTTCCAGGAACTCGACTTTTGTTACTCTAATATTAAGTAACAAAAATAATTACCAACCGGGCAGAGAATAAGCAATCTTAGAGCATTAATAAGATTTCTATAAAGCCAAGTTATTAATCATGATAATCCATCAAGCCTAACACGAGTAAGGAGAAGATGAAAATGAATTTTCTTTTATTTAAATAACATAAAAGGTTTAACTGAGATTAAAAAAAAAAACTTGACTTCAAAGAAATTAATAAGTAAAATAATTTTTTTTTTTTAAAGCAGTAGATATTCAGAAACCCTGCTCTATATTATAATTTAAAATTGACTAATTTTCAATTCTAATAAATTTTTATCAAATTGGAAACTTTATTTATTTTTTAGACACAGAAAACTTAGGCACTTTAAAAATAACTTTGAATTTCCAAGTTGTTTAGTAAAAAAAATGGATGAATGAACACTGTTATTCAGTTAACCTTCCCACATTCTGAAGTGATGAATCCATAATGTCAGAAGACTTACTGCTTGTGATTATTTAGAGTATGAGTAAGTCTTAATGTGTCACATGTACTGAACTGGATGATATACGTATGACACGTACAAACATTCTCATATGTTACATCACAAATAAGAACAAAATCGCACGCCTTTTACACGTGCAGAGGGAGAGAGGGAAGAAAAAACAGAGAACACAAAGATAGGTTTAGAAATATGAAAATAAAGAAAGACAGATAAAGAAAATAAACAGGTAGATAAAGAATATAAGAATAGATAAAGATATGAGTAATAGCTTGCCCTGTTTAGTTGTCTGATTCCTCTATAACAGTCTTCTATAAAATTACAATAAAAGCTATGCTGTGACGTCACACGTGACATCACGCTAAAGATTTCTAGGTTAATTTCCGGGCGCTTTTCTTGCTAGCTGTCATTAGTCAAACTCATGTTTACACTAATTCAGATTCTATGCTCACGATAAAGACGTGAGGGGGTGGGGTTGCTCTCATGTTTCAGGCACACAAGACAAGACAAGATTTTATATCCTCATTGCCATATTCCAACAAAACTTAATTTGTGGTAGAATGTATTGGACGGGAGAGGTACTGTGCAACCTGTACACATGTGCAGAATGCATGCACACACGCCAACACGCAATATATTTGTACTAACTACTCCCTTCAGAGCTTAGTGTTCAATCCGTTAATATACAAGCAACTTACCGTTGTTTGGAACAGAGTCTCCATTGCCATATGCATTTTGCACAGAGTCCTGCTTTTTCTACGGTTGGTCACACTGTGTGAGTTCTTTGAGAGCGGTAGGAGGGCAGAAAGGAATAGAAAGGGAGGGGATAGCGTGTTAGAGAGGAATAACACGAAGGCAGTCCACTGGGTGATTCTATATGTGAAATACACTTAAGGAAAAACAGCCAATGGAAAGAGAGTTCTTTGCTTTGAGCTGAACTGTATAGCTTCCCTCCCCAGACCTTAAGGTGGTTTTATCTTCTTTTATATAAGAGAGCCTTAGTTCCGATAAGTAATTCTAAATAACCAACTCTTTTCAATAGAGAGAGACACTTTTGCTGATACTTTTTTATGTTACTGTGAAATATTTGACTTACTGATTACGCTAACTGATTCGTACCTGTTGCAATACGCCCCTTCAGATATAAAGGGCTTGGAGGAGGTAGGGACATATTATTTTGAATTTTTCATAATAATATTTTCTTCCTACCTCATACTCATCATGTCCAAGTCATTACATGAAAAGTTAAGATCTGGAGACTGCGGAAAGGTCAGGAAAAAAAAAAAAAATTCGGGAACACCTACCTTCAGTTTAACGATACAGTTACTAAAACCAACCTCTTTCAATACCAAGAATTCGCTGTCATATTGTGCATGTCGATCTCCGTACAAAACCGATTCTCTTTCTAACAACTATTGGCCCCTGTGAAACGAAGACAATAGCTGTATTTTTGTATTGGTTTATAGATCTTGAAATTGCGAGGGAGGAAGGGCAACCCTCGCACGCACTTAGTTTATTGTCATCAGAAAACATTTCGTTGCCATAACAACAGAATACTCGATTGAAAAACACAGATCAAGTCGTAACTAAAGTTGCTGTCCTCCACATACATAACTAATATTTATGCGCAGCTCAACAGACGTTAATGATTATATTTCAAAACTATATCATACCTCTTCGTCCTGTTTCTCTGGGTTATTTTCAGCGTCACCGCCTTCCCCTACACTGCGAAGGGGAACTGTTCGATCAGTTTCATCTCTGCTAGACAGCAAGGAAAATTTCATTGTGGAGTCTAACTTTCAGCTCGTAGAAGAGAACAAAAGCGCACACATTCAATCCAGAAACGAATCTCGTATCAAATGGGATCAGTACTTGCTGTGCGGACAGATATCTTCACTCACAATGAAAACAAGTGGAATAATGATAATTTATCTTTTGTATTAAAAAGAGAAAACAAAAACAAATTGTTGAATACAACTACAGCCTATTGGTTGATAATATCAAGCACTCAATGATTATATCGCTGTTGATAAAGATATCGAAATACTTTGAGCTATGATTGAATATACACCATAAGTCACCCAGAGAAAATAATAAAAATATTATCTGTTTTTGGGATGGCTAGAATACTTCGATTTTTTGTTTCTGATTTTAAATAATATTTGTGGCATAGATTGAACTCAAAATGTAAGCTTGGAAGTAGTAGTGAGCATCTTACCACTGAGCTACTAAACACAAAATTACTGTTGTCATGGAAATATTGCGTTCATTTTATCGTGATGTGTTGTTCTATTTGTAGATATACAACAGCTGTGGATATTTTAGTCATCAAAAGTATTGTTGTTCATAATAACAATTAAAGAAACAGTACTCTGACTATTTTTTCCACATGAATTTTAACAGGGACGGTTCTTGTGAAAACGAGACCGTCCCGTTCGAAACAGGTCTGATGGACACCCTTACTTAAATATCTGGTTATAAATTTCTATCGATGATGAAAACGGTTTTTGTGCTTCTTAATTTAAAGCCACTAATCAGAATAAAGACATCGTGATTTATTATTACAATTAGTTGCCCTTAAAATATTCCTAGATCTGTGGTACAATATGTACTGTACTATATAATAAGTTAAATATTTAATATTTAGATGTGAACTGCATCAAAATCGATCAAGCCATTTTTTTTTAAACTCCGATAGACAAACGGACTGACAAAGTAATCTCAATCAATAGAGGCTTACCCATTGTTGTGAAAGATTATAATCTAAAAAAAAAAAAAAAACGAAGAAAAAATTTGTAATCATGCTATAAGTGTACTTGACAAGTGATTTCCGATGCTTTGTGTATGAAGTAAGTCGATAAATAAAATTATTACGATGAATCACATTCTATTCAAGGCCATTTTACGATAATTCAATCATCAACGCCTTTTAAAGTGAATTAGTAATTTCTGTTTTAGCTAAAACTGGTGATTTCAGCACAGATTCGTTATCTGTGAAATGTGACGTCATCGTATTAAGGCAAAGTATTCGATTTAGCACATGGGACTCTGAGCAAACTTTATCATTGTTGAATTATGTATGATTGCAAGTAACTCGACTGCACTTCGAACATATGAATTTTGTATTTTTTATTTTCTTGCATAATTTTAGGTTTTTCATTATTTAATACAATAAGCAAATGCATGCGGTGATTAATAATGGACAAAAAAAAAGATAATTGCTCCTCGAATTTTATTTATTTCACTGTATGCTAAAAATTAAATTGAATTCAAAAAGTGACGAACGATCAAGCAATGTTTAACATTTCTTTGTTTTAAAAGTTGGCTAAATACTTATAAACATTTATGGTATTATTACCATAAAGTATCAATTAATTAATACTTTAAATATTTAATTAATTTAATAAAATAAAATAAAATTAATAAATTATTTTAAAAAGTTAATTGTAAATTAAACATATTTAAGTAATAATAATTATTAATGGCAACAACAAAAATTATCAAAAATATTGAAGGGGTTTGAAATGTAACTTAAGCGCAGGGTCTCATAAATAAGTTTGGGCGGTTCCTGCATTCCAGTATCATATATGGAAAACAAAAAAAGTCCACCGTTATTTTTACGATCCCTTCATGCGTAAAATATCTGATTGTTATGGTCAAGTATTTGTTCTTGAAGCAAACTATAGTAAATGTCAGGCTTACTTAGATTAGCACAAAAGCGACTGAAACCACAATGTCCTCCCCCCGCATGCGAAAAGGAAGGGACCGGGAATGGGGAGGACAGAAAAGAATTCGAAACGCGTCCACACCATTGTGAATGCGTTTGTCATTAGTCGCAGTTATGAAAATCAAACTAAAGAGAGACAGAATGAACTAAAATGAATGTTAGAGTTTAGAAGCTTGAAAAAAGAATGAATAAACGATCGAAAATTAAAACAGACATTCTTGCATGCAGAATGCAATAACAAATAGTACCTATTTCATAAGATCGTTTCTATTCATTGTGAAAAGTGATTATTTATTTATTTATTCTACTGTGGTAATTCTATTCCTGTGCGAGAAATGTGATCGAACGTGGCCAAAAGTTAGTATTGCTACATCACTTACAGAACTCTGGCCTATGGTGCTTGTGAGTGTTTACAAACGTTGTCCTTGAACTATCAACGGTATTAAAAAAAAGAAACAGAAAACGTTCGCGTGTATGTGTGACAGAATGGACAGAAGAGAATAGTTCGTTTATTCGTAGTATTGAAAGCGTCTACTGTTTTATAAGTAATTAGTTTTTTCTGTCGCACTGTCATTGTTGACTTGTTCGATTACTTGTGTGTGTACAACTAGCGACGCCGTGGATGAATATTGAACTATATTATTTAGTACCTCCATAGCACAGCTGGAAATACGACACGAGAGCTTATGCACTCTTTATGGAAAAGACTTGGGCTTGATTCTTGTAATGAATGAAATTTCTTTAACTGACGAGATATTAGTCTGATAAG
Source organism: Typopeltis vanoorti (assembly GCF_054136105.1). NCBI lineage: Eukaryota > Metazoa > Arthropoda > Arachnida > Uropygi > Thelyphonidae > Typopeltis > Typopeltis vanoorti. The sequence goes on from NC_143549.1 coordinate 81,786,662, forward strand.
AAGGCAGCAGAATGTTTTTGCCCGGAAACTCGGATTTATTTCCTCCAAACAAGCTGGTTGAAAAAGTCACGGAGTTAACAAACAGCAGTTAATTTAATAGATGGAAGAATGCAATTCAGTAGATTGTGTAGTGTAGGGTGGGATAGTCTCTCTCGTTTTAGGACTTCATGGAGGTGTCAATTAATAATAATAATAACTACCACATTATATATATATTACAAATCTGAATCCGCTCTGCATGAGTGGTAGTTGGGTCAGCGTTTAGCCAATCAGATTACAGAAAATAATGAAAACGATAGAATTTTGTTATAAAATTGTAAAGAATGACCACGTTTTTTTTTTTGGGGGGGGGGGGAGGGTCAGCAGGAGGAGTGGTTGGATTCGTGGTGTTATAGCTCATCTTAAATAAACTATAGTTCTTCACAAGTTCAGCAATCTTTCTCTTATATATATATATATATATATATATATATATATATATATATATATATATATATATATATATATAATGTTAAAGATACCAAGCAATTTTTTTATACCAATCAATTTTATATATAATATATATATATGTATATGTTAAAGATACTAAGCAATTTTATAAGCTAGGTTTTTTAATCCTTTTTCCCAAGTAAGCAAACAGACAAGTAAGTCAAGTCAAGTAAGGCAAGTTTGCGACTGCACATAGTGCAACACTAGGCAACTCCTTGCAAAGGTGGAGTAAGATCTGATCACTCTCATTAGAATTTTCCCCTTAATGCAAGGCACATTTCCTTGCGGAAATGTATGATTCTATGCATTAAGGTAATGGTCACTACCCATACCGGTTTTGACCTTTATTGAGGTCTCGTCAGTGTGAGTCAGACCTAAAAAATGCCAAGGGTGAAGTAATATAGAGCTTATAAATATTTTACCTAAACAGGTTGTCATACGGTGCTTTGACCTCATTAAATAAAAATTTCAGGATGAGAGTAATATGTAAAAAGTTTTTTACCTTGTTATATTTATAAGCTCTGTATTACTTCACCCTTGGCATTTTTTAGGTCTGGCACCCACTGACAAGACCTCAATAAAGGTCGAAACCGGTATGGGTAGTGGCCATTACCTTAATGCATAGCATCATACATTTCCGCAAGGAAATGTGCTCTGCATTAAGGGGAAAATTCTAAGGAAAGTGATCAGAGCTTATTCCACCTTTACAACGAGTTGCCTAGTGTTGCACTACGTGCAGCCGCAAACTTGAATTACTTGCCTGTTTGCTTACTTGGGAAAAAGGTTAAAAAACCTAGCTTATAAAATTGCTTGGTATCTTTAACATAATATGTACCCAAGGTAAAAAACTTTCTATATAATATATATAATAATATATATATATAATATATATATAATAATATATATATAATAATATATATATATTATATATAAAGTTGTTACCATAATAATAGGTGCTTTAGGCGTCATCCCTAAAACATTGAAAAAACATCAAGAAGCACTCGAGTTAGATGGATTAAAAATTGGGCAGCTGCAAAAGGCCGCTTTGTAACAGCTTTCATTTTCAGAAAGTATTTCCACAACTCATAGGCCCTTGGGTAGGGCTCGAATTAGTGGAATATAACCAGCCTTTTCTTAAGACTGAGGAAGCAAATCAAGCTTTGATGAATATTATATATATATATATATATATATATATATATATATATATATATATATATATATATATATATATATATATATTTTTTTTTTTTTTTTTTTTTGAAAAGCTTTAATGACTAATACCGAGAGATAAAAAGATGACATGGTATATTTGAAAAGATACTACTAGTTTATTAGTTTCGTTGAATTGATCAACATCTTCAGGTATCACAATCAAAGAAATATATAAAGAATTACAGAGACTTAAAATTGTAATAACAGAACAAGTACAAAAAGACAGTAGCGTGTTTGAAAACAAAATGCAAGTTTGAGTTCCAATAAACGTATACTACACGCTGTCGCGAGTGCGCCAATACTGAACAGAGACAACGCGTGCGTCAGAGAGATAGAGAGAGATTGAAACTTAGGCTGGTGTTGATATGAGAAGAATCTAGAGAAATTTCTCTAGATTCGACAATCTTTCTTTCGAGCTCATCATAGCACACATGGATGTTAGAAGTTTGAGAGAAAGATTGTCGAATCTAGAGAAATTTCTCTAGATTCGACAATTATGTTAATAAAAAAAAAAAAATCGAAACAGTTCGTTATCTATTATTCTGTTTTATTTACTGCGTCATTTCAAGTGTTCTATTTCAATTCGTTTAATTTTAAACGAAATTATCTACGATTGATAACATTTATCTAGTTTCATATGGGAATGGAAGGACAGAGAGAGAGAGAGAGAGAGAGAGAGAGAGAGAGAGAGAGAGAGAGAGAGAGATAGCAAATAAATATGAATATCAGTTTTTTGAACAGAACAAACGATGGTATACTATTAAAAGGAAAAGAAATTCATCCATTTATTCAGTTATTAATTTTATCGCGTCCAGTGCAAAGACATTATTTAGGACTAAAAAAAATTGAGAAAAATGAACACTTACCAATATTGCAGACAACATTATTTTACTGCTTCGGAACTTTAATGGTGTGCTGCAATGTTTGTTTGAAGAGTTCGTTGCTAAGCGAAACAACGCCTTATAGCGTGCTATGGCGGCGTGTTTATTTTTGCGGTTTTACGGTGTATACCACACACACACACACACACACACACACACACAATGCTTCATTGAGCAGGGAATAGGAAATCATTAAAGTAACTGGGAACTACGCTAAGATAGTCTGAAGTGGTACTCTTCAGTTCTTGAAACCAAATGAAATGCGAAATCACCTTTGTTAATGTCTATTGTGTGATGGCTAACATCAAGTGCGATTTTTACATGTAAATTAAATTAATGGTTAGTTACAGTTTTATCATTTTAATGAAACATTTTCATATCGTTACCCAACAGCAGATATTTTGAGCTGTGAAAAGCAGTTCAAATCACTGTCAGGATGCTTTGGTATTGGAATTTTAAATAGTCAGTTACATTTGAAGGGAAAGAGAATGATGCCTTCTTAGAAACAACACTATTGACGCAATTAGAAGGAAACGTGGATTACACAGACCACATAATTATTTATTTTTATTTTTTTCCTATGTTAATTCCATTCACGATGAGATTATTAATATATAGTATATTTATTACAGTGGATGGCTTAACTTAGCTCTAGAAACAAATACGAACTTTTTTTTTTTTTTTCAGGTCTCCAGTCTCCAATAAACATACGTTTTGGATGAACTTCTAACATTTATGCGGTAGTGGGATTTGAGATTACAACCTATTGGAGGAAGAGCGGGTACATCCAAGAAGATCGACAGTTTGCTCTTTTTAACAAGGTATTCAAAATATTACACAAATTTGTCGATTTCTAACACGAAAAGCAGACGAAAGCTTTCATTTAGTGAGTTGTGCTAGGGTGAGAGTTATAGCAATATTTTTTTAAAATAAATGGAACTACTGATGGCATATGCAAGAAATCAGCAAGAAAAATATTTTTTTAAGGAAACTAGATTAATACACGAATAAGAATACTCGTACTAATGAATGCGTCATGATATGTGTGTGTGTGTGGGGGGGGATATTTGATGTCCACTTGACGCAGTGGTGTAGCTACATCAAATATATCAAGTGGATATCAAATACCAAAATATGCTACAAACAGTCAAAAAAAAACCACGTACAGGGAAATAAATTAAAACACTATGTTTATTTTTGAAGTAAAACTTTAATTTCAACATTCTAAAATGTTATTTTTCTTGCTTTTCTGTTTAGCACAATCTTCGATGACATTGGCGAAGTCTATTTCATAGTAATGTAGGTAATTCTTAATCAAATTTTATTTAGAAATACTCCTCTCACAACTAGCAACACTTGCAGCAATTGTGAGGAAAATTCGTAGTAGTATTACAATATTTGGAAACGAGTTCTCGAGACTGTATTTTAGAATTAACTGCAAAAGTTCAAAAAGGTTCAAAGTACCACCCGGGGTGGACCGCCCCCTTCGCCCTCCCCTAGCTACACCTCTGACTTGAGGTCTCACTTGTGCTGCTGAAATGACTTCATCGGTCAACAAGGACCAACTTTTGCTCTTTTATTTTTCTAAGGTATCCTGAAAATTTATGATACTGTACTGCGTAAAAATTATATCAAAATTTATACGATCTCTCTCCTCAGCTTTATATTAATTTCAGATGTTTAATTTCAAACAGACACAGTAATTAAATTCAATAATACTAAAAAAGAAAAGAAAAAAAGACTGAATCTTTTAAAGTTACTTAGAAGCTCAGTTGTAATTGTTTATATTTTTATATAGGAGCAGTTACTGTGCTAATCCAATAGGTTGGATAATTCTGAATAAGTCTGCACTCACCTTTTAAGTAACTCGTGAACTCTGTGGTTAACTCTTCCCCTGCACTGTGAAAATCAAGTTACGAGTTTGTTGTGCTATGAAACCATGAGAGATCGGTGTCTGTCTATAGATATTCCTGCGTGTCCGCGCGCACGCACACACACACACACACACACACACACACACACACACACACACACACACACACACACACACACACACACACACACACACACACACACTACCACCACCACCACCACCGTCAGTCTCAGCAATTTACAGTCAATTAAATATTTTTAATAAACTCTCTTCATTTTAATTTGCTGACTAAATATATACTTTGCAATATCATGGAGTGGTTTTCACCACAAGTATGATTTGATCATATCCCCTCATCCATCCAACCTAGGATGGGTCGAGTCCCTCCCCTACCGAGGGGAATTACAACTAATTAATTTAGAATTTTGTAATTAGTTGTAATTAACTTACAAAATAACTAAAAAAAAAAGGGTCGCCGCTCCTTGCTGCATCCCCTGAGGGCAGCATTTATGACTGTAATCCATGTGTGTGTGTCTGTTCACGGGGGCTGGTTTCCTGGTTTTGTGGGACGAAAAACCCGAGTTTTCGGGTGAAAAAACCCTCGACCGGAGTATGAGACCGGCTAATTCGCCTTTAGTCGGAAGAGACCACATAAAGGTTCCTCACTGACGGGAATTCGAACCCAGGTCTTTCCAACCAAAGAGCTTCGTCTGTTACTGAGCTACGGAGGCTCAAGTCTAATTTACTTTATGCTTATCTCAAGAAAAGATACGTTAAATAATTAACACTTACTTAGATCCACTTTCATAATCATTTGGTGTTTTTTTTTACTATTGAGTTAGTGTAAAAACAATCGTCATGCTCACACTGAGTGTTGTTTGCAGTTTAGTTGCATGTTGATAACTAATTAACTTCTGAAAAGGTTATATTATTGCTAGTAATAGCGCACTGATGCGGACTTTACTGTAGGTGGATGGATTAGAATTTCTCTCTGGCAAAAAGAATGTTTGTCGCAGAAGTCTTTGGAAAAGCCGATGACTTCTACCAGAGGTGAGACTCACTTTGCTTATTGAATATCTGGGTGACTTCAGAAAAGATAGGATTTAGTCTCTGGAGCAGAGATTCTGATTTATTTAAACCTGTGCACTGTCTCAGTGCTAATGTGTTGCAGCCTTCTAACGCCTTCCAATTTGAACTACAATAATATACATCTAAAATATTGCGATGGGACTGAAGTTTTGAGCTAACAAAAGGCTATTTTGGAAATAAAATGATTTCTTTTGCTGGAAAAGGTGTTTCGTGTTTTAATTGTATTATTTTACCTCTTTTATTATTCTTTTGTTATTCTTTTTTTTCCAGCTTCATTAATTCAAGTATCTTAAAACAGCGCTATGAAACATTCTGAGAACTGAAGGAAAGTACAGAGTAAACCACCTAAAACAGGCTCCAATTACCATTATTTGTTAAAAATAAATAAATAAATATTTTACAAAAGCATATAATATTCTCGAATGCATTAGAAACAACGCCAAAGAGCACATCAGATCCTAACCAGAAACTAGATTCTGTGTCGAAATTTACTTCTGATATGTGTACAAGAGTATCGTGCAAAATTATATCATGTATTCCATGGAAGGAAGTCTGCGTTGCGTTTCTATCATTGGGGACAGAGGATTGGCGCACCCAGAGTGTGTGTGTGGGGGGGGGGGGGGGTAGATGGGCCCTGGATCCCCAAAGAAAAAGGAAAAAAAAAAAAATCTCTTGTTTAGGGAAAAATGAGATGCACGCGATAAAAGTTTAGAACACATTCATACCCATTTTATGGTTAAGTTATTTCAATTTCACGACAACAACAACGAAAATTCTCTCTCCAGAACGAAATTCCAATGTCATCTGTGGGTCAAGTGGGACAAATTATTATACGTTTTCTTACTATATATGAATAAACATATTTAATTTATTCAGGAAAAAAAGAGGGCAAGAAAGAAACTAACTAAGAATGCTATCTATGTTAGGCTCCAAAATTTCACTCAGGTAGTTATAATATGCAAGTCAACCATATATCATAATGGTTAAAATCTTTATGTAACTAGAGCAGCTAACAAGCGAGCAGCGAAGTTTTGGAGAAAATTCTTCAGGTTTAGTTTTTTTTTTTTTTTTTTTTTTTTTTTTTTAATCCTTTCACCGTTATCGGTGAATGTGTGACTTTTGTTTTGATTATATCAAAGCAACTAAGGCTATAACGATACTATGAAAAATGTAGTATTGATACCAATAGATGGCAGCACCGAACACCTGTCTTTATCTCATCTGTTTGGAACATCTTAACTTTTTATTTATTTATTTATTTAAGAGCGAATTCAGTGAAATACTTAGCAATTTTTAGACTGAATACTACAAAACACTTAAAAAAAAAAGAAATATTAGCTAGGAAATTGTATGACGTTATCAGCTTTAATACTAAGGAATGACCGTTCCTTCTGTTGAAAGTTGTATTAATGAGAGAAAAATGCTTTTGGGTGGCCCCAAAACTTTTAAGTGCTGGGGGGGGGGGGGGGATGTTCAAACCCATGGCCGATGAACGTCCAAATAGTTAAACATTAGAACGTATTTATAACGTATTTTATAAGGTATTATTGTTTCAAGGACAATATTGTCCTTAAAACAATAATGAACATGTCTATAGAGCCTTCTATTTTCTACAAGGTGGTTGTGGGTTCTTGTCGAGCTAACTTCACTGGATAAAATATGCGATAGCTTTTTTTTAAAATAAATTATCGTGGACAAACATAAACGTGTATTTTGCAATAGAATTTTTGTATGTGACATAATTTAATATAAATTCCATTTAGTTTCATCAAGACCAGAGCCGTCATTTTGTATCTTTTTGAAACATTTTTCCCAATAAAAAATAGTCCAATGGAAAAAAAAAATCAACTGGTGAAAATTATACGACTGTGAGATTCTCCAACTATAACATATAAATAGATGCATTTATATCTCAGTTGTTTACTGAAAGTCTGAAATATTTCGAAAAAGTTCCATGCTTGGTCTTTAGAGTAGAGTTTCCGGCTTATGTCAAACATAAATAAAAATACAAAAAATATATTAATAAAAATAGAAAAAAATCCCGTGCACTTGTGGGTGAGAGCCACATAAAATACACACCTTTTTAAATTTTCGTTATTTATTTATTTTGTTTTAATCAGAAGAGGAAACTGTTGTCACGAGATGGCGCAACAATATCAAAACTATGGCAACACATAGCTTTCAAAGAGCACCTTATAGCAAACTGTCCATTATTGTTGAAGGAAGGAGAAATAATCGACGTAACTTTTGAGAGAAATGAGACAATTGAATTTCAGATAATACAACTATCACTAGAGCAAAGAACGTCAGATTTTGAGACAAATGAAAGTCGAAATTTTTAATAGTGTAGGGGTGGCAAATTGATCCAAAAGGCGTCAAGGCTTATCAGAGTATGGTCGTTCCCTATTCTGGCTAGCCACAATTGCGTGTAATCAAAGCATAGCACATAACTACAAAACTTACCCCACGAAAAGATTGAGAGTTAATTAGGTTATATTGACTATTAGTGGCGTTTCCAAGCAACAGTAGTCGAACACGAAACGCAACACATATTCGATGGACCTTCAGAATTGATTCCACGCAAATGAGGTCGTATTGCTCAGTGTTTACCGGCGTCAAACTTCATGTGTAGGTTTTCGTTAATGCCATATAAAAATTCACCCCGCCTTACGTTAATAAAATTACGACAATAGGTTTCGTCACAAATGTTGTCAAATATAACATGATTTTAGCTGAATATGTTACATTTACCGATATTTGTAACATAATCTTTTTAATCATCTTATGCGTTCTTATTTTATTTTAATTTATTTCATTTAATTAATTATTTATACGGATTATAGGATAAATAATAAGAAGCTTTATTGAATAAAACTCCATAATACCTCGGCTCACTTATTACTCTAAAATTACAGGTATCAGATTAATCATAAGAATCATGCTTTAATCTTGTTTCTGATGAAGTCTCGTATTAAAAAATGCATAAATTAATTACATTCAGAAATGCTAACGACATAAACTTCATCATCATCATCATTAAAAAAAAACAAAAAAAAAACCTGGGAGATCCGAACTTTTCGAATATCGTTCATAAGAATTCGAGAACTGACAAAAATGCAAAATTAAGTTTATAGTATTGAGCAAGCTCAAATAATCCGTTTTCCTTACGGATTATTTGAGCCTTTCCATCCTTATTTATTTATTTTTAAATTCTCCATTACTTTAAAAACGTAACAAGAAAGGCAATGGGCACCAAAAAGAAAATATTGAAATTAGGGATGTATGTGTACTGTATTTAATGTTTTGGAAGGAATAAATAAATATAGAGTGTGTAACAAAGAGTATTAGAATACTCCGATTTTTTTTTCTAATATTGCGTATCAATTGTATGGCATAAAAGCTATATAAATGACTAATAAATATGAATAACTTACGTCAAAGTAAACTTTATAATTCTTCAAACTATCCTGAACATCTTCAGTATGTAACATGCTTGAGAGAAGCCCTTTTTCCAACTTTGGCTAACTATTTCATAGCACATATTTTCACATATAGCACATATAGCACACAGTCATATCTGGTCAGGGTTCAATAACAGAACTTATGAATTTGCTAAATAAGGCCATTCATTCGAAGGATACAGTTTACACCATGAAAATAAAAACTTTATCTTCTTTTGTGACAAATAATAATAATAATAATAATTTTTATTTTTATTTTTTATTTTTATTATGTCTCAGTATAAATTACATACAATAATAATATTTACAATATTTACAATAAGGTTTATACAGAATTTTTGAATTTAGAATATAATAATAATAATAATAATAATAATTTTTTTTTTTTTTTTTTTTTTTTTTATAAACGACTTATTTGTTTTTACAATGAAAATGATAAGGTTTACTATCACACATAGTATCTGCACACACACACAATGAAAAACATATTATCTTTTCTGTACAGTACGAAAATTCGATATACAAAATGCAGAATACATTTTATAAATATGAATATACATTTTTTTTAAACTAGCTAAATATGGATTGGCACCAATGTGCACACAATTCACGATACAGTGCAGTGATGCAGCATACACACATAATTCAATAATAATAATAATATATATATATATTTTTTTACATTTTATTGTCTCAGTATAAGTTACATACAATAATAATATTTACAGTATTTACAATAAGGATTATACAGAATTTTTTTTTTTTTTTTGTCTCAGATGAATTGCATACATAGTTGCTGGAGTAATTATATGTATATAATATTTATAACGCGTTACAAGTGTGTATAACAGATACTTGCAAGTTAGTAATTTTCTTCCTCGAAGCTTAGCAGAGCTTATCTGAGGAAGATAATAGATGACAGAGGGTGGTGGTTTCATGGTTGTGTTCCTATGGTGGTCACAAGCCAGGTGTTGATTTTACTGTTTGTTTATATATATATAATATATAATAATAATAATAATAATAATAATCACTAGATGAATGAGCTTTCATTTATCATTTTTTCAGAAGTCGTAGGTGTTCTATTCAAACTCTATCTCACCACCATCCACGCTTAAAATTCTTACGACTCACGCCTGCCTAACTCACTTTCTTTGATCTAATCTATATCTAATAGTTTTAGTTTTACTTTCATTATTATTAACATAAAAATTGTCGAAAATAATTCTTCATTTTTTAGGTCTTTGAGGGATGATATTCTCTCGCTGTCTTCCGTGTAGTTATCAGATCTCTTATACTTGTGATTTATCTTACTGTGGCTAGCAATGGAAATCTGTACCACTTTATACCGAGGAACATAAGAAATACATCTATGAACTGGAAAAGCCTAAGCTTTCGAGCATGTTTCCAACTCATTTGGGTTCTCAAGAAGTGTGCTAAAATGCTTCACAATGGCAAGAAGTTCCTTATAGAAAGATAGTATAAGAAATGTTGAAAAGGATTGTTAGGACATCGTGATCTGAACAAATATAATGAACTGAGCTGTTATTCGTTTTGAAAAGAATACTTGTTGACTGCTCGTCGATTTTATTATTATTATTATTATTATTATTATTATTATTATTATTATTATTATTATTATTATTCAGATAAGCTTACATATAAGCTTCGAGGATGAAAGCAGGGAAATTAGTTCTCATCCAAGATGTATCATATGTAACCAAATGCATGTAATGTACGTATCACATGTAAACCAAAGTATGTAATGTATGTATGTATTATATGTAAACAAATGTAAGTAATGTATCATATGTAATCAAATGTGTGTAATGTATGTAATACCTGTAACAAAAGTATGCAATATAGAGTGATTATATCCATTGATATTGTATATATATATATAGAGTGTAAAATTGCAAAGAAACATCTGTAATAATCATCATTATGAATATTATAATAATATATGTTGTAAACAGTTATTGTTATTATTATTATTTTTTAAAAAAACTTTATGTACGAGAAAGTATTTGTTATGCATAATTGTCTTCATATAATGTATGTAATTTCTCTGAGAAATAATAAAATGTTAAAAAAATTATTATTATTATTCCAATGTAGGAATTGCAATGTAAATCAAATGTAGGAATTGTAGCACTTAGTGCTGAACTCTGAAAAATTAAAAGGTGCAATGTCACACAAGATGTTTATTGTATGTATAAATATTTTAGCAATCAATAAAATAAAATTAAAAATATATATATATATATTATTATTAATGTGGTTCAAACTCCTGTTGTTAATTTAAAAGTGTCACAAAGTTACTCTTCTTGTCACGCTGAAGACAGTGATATATAATTCATAGAAATCGGCCAAGTTAAACCCAAATTTTGAGTGTGCTGAGTTGAGCCATGAAGTGCACAAGTGCCTGAAGGAATTATCGTCCGACGGAAGTCATATAACTGCAGGAAATGCCTTAGGAATCTTCACTTTACATGTTCCGGACTTTCAGAAACAACATGGCAACTCAAATCCAATGCCAAACGATAGGAATGGAAATGCCTATACTGCAGAGAGAACAAAGAAACGCCGCCACCCACGACGCAACTGATTACGCCAGAGGCAGAATCGGACGATTAACTAATCAGACAAAAAACTACCGGTGAGTCGTATAATTTGAGTTCCGTAAATTTATTACTAGAAAAAGGTTTAGAAAATATAAAAGCCAGCTTGGTAAATCTTGTCCAAGAACTATTTGATAAACAGAATAAACAAATAACCCAAAAAATTAGCGAATATGAAGAGTTTGTTAAACTTAATAATTCAAAAGTCGAAGAAGTCTTACAAACGTAAAAGACATTAAAACCAGCATAAATGCACTAACTGACAGGCAGCACAAATTGATAAAAGACACATCGGAACTCCATCAAGAATTTAATTCCCTGAAACTACAATACGAAGTTTTAAACCAACAACAACATAAAGAAGACCTTGTCATAATCGGTCTTCCAGAAACTGAATCCACAGAAATTCTCAGAGACGTAGTTTTAAAGTTAGGCCATGCAATTGACATCCCCCTACAGCATAATGATATTCAGACCATAAATCGGATTCCCAGGAAGAACAAAAAACAAGGCTTGCTACGACACGCACCGGTAATAATCATTCTGACAAGCAAGACTACAAGAGACAATCTCATAAAAGCAGACTGAAAAAACCAGTTGTCAAGGATTTAAATGCATCGCAAGATATGCCAATCTTTCTCTCTGAGTATTTAACACCTTTCAATCAGAATCCTTTGAACCAAGCAAGAAAAGATAAAAAACAGAAAAAAGTATCAATTTTTATGGATCAAAGACGGCAATATATTCTTGAGAAAGTCACAGACTTCAAAGTCTATACAAATAAAAAGCTCGGAAGATATAGATAGGTTGCCAGAGTGAAACAAAAAAGACTCCAACTTAGTTCAATAAGAAGATCTCAACACAACAAAAATGAATGAGAACCATCAGATAGATGTAATTACACCAGAATACATCAGTAATTGTACTTTCGAATCGCTTGATGCATGGAAACAACACACAGTACAAGCGAGAGCTCTCTCTCAATCTTGCATATTAACATCAGAAGCATCTGAAAGCATTGGTTATTGTTAAAGGCTTTATTTGAGGAATTACACTGATATATATTGATTCTAACAGAAGTATCCATAACTAATGACAAAGCAACTGCTTTCCAAATTCCAGGCTTCCAACAACATGGAACATGCCGCCAAACAAAAAGAGGGGGAAGAATATTAATATTTATCAAACAAAAATTAATAGCAAAAGAAACGGCCTATCAGTTTGAGCATGCTGAAACCCTTTGCCTCGAAATCACTAATACCACCAATAGACAGCACCTCATAATACTAAATGCTATTTACAGGCCACCAAACCTAAACATGATAAAATTCTTGCACGAACTCAATTGCTGGCTTTCACGCCAAGAAATATGCTCAACCGAATACCTAATGATAATTGGCGATATAAACAAAAATATTGCAAACGAAAACCAGAACAACACTGTACAATACCTAGACACGCTATCCATGTATAATCTAATACCAACAATAACATCATGTACTAGAGAAGAAATATTCGGAAATACTATCACTGCCTCCTGTCTAGATCATATAAACGTCCAAGAACCACCAAACAGTTACACTGCATCAGTCATAAAGTGCAAAGTAGCAGACCATTACTTCACCTCACTAAAACCTGCACACCAAGACAATATCTATGCAATGTTCCACAGAAGAAAAGCGACAGAAAACAATAATAGACGAAGAAATAGTCAACCACGAAATAATAAAAACAGACTGGGAACACCTGGCATCATATTCAGCAGATATCTTATACAACAACATTAAACTCACACTGGAGGAAATATATAAGAAAGCTACAAAGAAAGTCAGAATTCGTTCAAAAACAAAATCCTTGGAGAGTACAAAACTTAATCCTAGAAATACACAGAAAGGACGCCTTATGGAAGGAATTAAAGCGATATCTAAGCAACACATCTTTAAAAACTGAATATAAGATAACAAGGAATCGTCTTAAAACACAAATCAGAAATGCAAAAAGAAGCAACTGCAGAGACAAAATAACCTCTGCACAAAACAACATGAAACAAACCTGGCATCTGATCAATGAGATGCTAGATTGTGTTGCCAACACCACCGCCTCCGAAACCATAAAACAGCTTCATGAAAGACGCAAAACCTATCCAACAACTAGCCAATGACTTTATCCAATACTTTGCAGACTCCATCCAAGAACTGCACAGAAATATTCCCCCAATCACAAAACGTGACCCTCCACGTAGACCACAATCAAAACAGACATTATGGTTCTCAACCTTAAAAGAAGCAGAACTTCTGTCTGCAATACATCAAATCAAACCAAACAAAGCCCCAAGAATTGATGGAGTAAGACCTAAAGATATAAAGCAACATGCAACTAGTTTAAGTCCTATCCTACTAAAATTAATAAACAAAATATTTAAAACAGGAAAGATACCAGGTATGCTAAAGACCGCCATAATCACACCCATATACAAACATGGAAAAAGAAATTTAATCAGCAATTACAGACCCACAGCAACATTACCAATTATCGATCAAATTATGGAGCGGATCATACTGAAGAAACTCACAGCATACACAAAGACCTTTCATATTATCCCCAAAACACAATATGGTTTTCAGAAAAATAAGGGAACAACATCTCTCTTGGAAGACTTTACAGACGTAATTAATACTACCTTAGACAAATACAAAATTTCCATGGTAGTCTTTATTGATCTAACTAAAGCATTCGATACACTCACACATCAAACCTTGTTAGAAAAGCTGAGGCATGTTGGAATAGACGGTCCTATTCACAGGTGGTTTACAAACTACCTTCAAAATAGAAAGCATATCACACGTATCGGGTCAAACCGAAGCAGAGAGCTACCAGTCACCTGTGGAGTACCAGAGGGAGCTGTACTCTCCCCAACTCTATTCAACATTTAAACGCACGATATTAATCAGCTACCACTCAAAGGTAAGATATTCCAATACGCAGACGATACAGCAATAATATCCATCCACAATAACGTAAGCAAACCCAAACAAATATACAACATGGCATAAATCTGATCATAGACTGACACACTAAAAACTCCATACACCTATACTCAGAAAAGACGAAATTGATGATATTCAAAAATCCACTGACGCGACCAGTTGATAACAAATATATAACCATCCAACATCCACTTTCCAACATAAAAAACACACAGAACAGCAAAATCACTCAGGTTGAAACAATACGATACCTTGGAATTTACTTCGATGCTGATATGAACTGGAATAGCCACATAAACCATCTATACAACAAACTCCGAACAATAAGTGGCAAACTCTACATGTTAAAAGACATAGTTCCCATACGCCTAAAAACACTAATATACAAAGCACTATGCCAAAATATACTAAGATACGCTATAACAACGTATGCTTCTTGTGCACCCTACAAATTAAATAGATTAATGTCGCTACAATACAAAATGATAAAACTGATCTTTTGGGAACAAAGAGAAAATGACGACCTTATATACATTGCAATGTCAGAACACAAAATACTGGCAGCAAAACATTTATGTCACTATGCAGCTTTGCTAAAACGTTATTTCGATGCCAACTACAGGACAGTCAGAAATACATACCGTATAACAAGACTCCAGACAACTAATTATATCACATATAAATACAATAAGCACTACGGAAAGGCCACGCGAAACTTCTACATCCCAGACATGATAAACAAATTACCTTTTGAACACAGAAACCTTACAAACTACAATAGCCTGAAAAGAGCTCTAAGGACATACTACGAACAAGAAACACGCACCCAAGATACCATACAAACTTAATGAAACACAATGTATTCGTTCAAGCTTCCAGTTTAGCGACGCATCACTACATTTCAAGTTATTGTGTGTGTGTGTGTGTGTGTGTGTGTGTGTGTGTGTGTGTGTGTGTGTGTGTGTGTGTGTGTGTGTGTGTGTGCGCGTGCGTGTGTCCGTGCGTGCGTCCGTGCATCTCTGTGTGTGTGTGTGTGTGTGTGTGTGTGCGCGTGCGTGTGTCCGTGCGTGCGTCCGTGCATCTCTGTGTGTGTGTGTGTGTGTGTGTGTGTGTGAGTGTGTGTGTGTGCTAGTGCGCGAATTTCTAATCATAGATTTCGTAGCTTCCCAAACCAACTGGTGTCATCCTCAGATAAGCTTACATATAAGCTTCGAGGATGAAAGGAGAGAAATTAGTTCTCATCCAAGATGTATCATATGTAACCAAATGCATGTAATGTACGTATCACATGAAAACCAATGTATGTAATGTATGTATTATATGTAAACAAATATATGTAATGTATGATATGTAATCAAATGTATGTAATGTATGTAATAACTGTAACAAAAGTATGCAATATAGAGTGATTATATCCATTGATATTGTATATATAGAGTGTAAAAATTGCAAAGAACCATCTGTAATAATCATCATTATGTTTATTATAATAATATATGTTGTAAATAGTTATTGTTATTATTATTATTAAAAAAAAACCTTATGTACGAGAAAGTATTTGTTATGCATAATTGTGTTCATATAATGTATGTAATTTATGTGAGAAATAATAAAAATGTTAGAAAAAATTATTATTATTATTATTATTATTATTATTATTATTATTATTATTATTATTACAACCCGGGAACTGTGTAGGAAACATTCTCCACTCGGACCACAAGCAATCCAGTTAGTGAGGTGTTCCCCACAGTAACAAAAGAAGAGTTGTCACTTGCAGTTCAGCAAATTAACCTAACAAACGACCAGGAATAGACGGAATCAGAACAAATGCGACTCAATTAATTTATGTCCTTGTATACTAAGAATGTTAAATAAATTCTTCGAAACGAGGCACATACTTGAAACACTAAAGATTGCATTAATCACTCCCATACATAAACATAAAAAAATAATCATTAAAAGTAACCACAGACCCAATCGCCACATTGTCAGTAATCAACCAAATGATGGAGAGCATTGTGTATTGCAAACTCTCCATACACACACATAGAAAAATTCCAAATTATCTCGATATGGTTTTCAAAAAAATAAAAATAAATTAAGGAACATCAACACTCCTGGAAGATTTCACAGACCTAATAAACGTATGTAATTAATTGCGTTAGATAAAAACAGAATGGTATTAGTCGTTTTTATTGACCTAACAAAAGCGTTTGATATACTAAACAAACAAAACCTTGTTGAACAAACTAACACATATCGGAATCGGAGGCGTCTACTCCAGTGGTTCAAAGCATACACGAAAAACAGAAGCACATCTCGTATTAGGATCAGCACACGGCTACCAGTAACCTGTGCAGTACTACAAAGAGCTGTTCTATCTCCTATTCTGTATAACATATATACACACATGACATTAACCAACTTCCCCCTAAAAAGTAATATCTTCCAATACGCAGCCGATCGCCATAGTGTCCATTTACAATGACGCAAACACGGCTTGCACAAATATGTAACACGACATCAATCTGATCACCAACTGGCTAAACGAAAACGGCATATATATAAACTCAAAAAAATAAAGTTAATAGTATTCAAATCCCTCCTCCCTGAACCAGTTCATACAAGTCAAGCATCGCGGCATTCGACACCCATCTTCTCTACAGCACTGATCCTGTTAAAACCACAACCATCATAAAGGTGAAAACAACACGCTATCTTGGACTTCACCTCAATGCTGATCAAAGTTGGACTACCCTTTCAAATTATCTACAGAACAAACTCAGGATAATAGAAAACAAACTATACCAATTAAAAGACATTGTGCCCATGCGCATAAAAATACTAATCTATAAAGTATTATGTGAAAACATTTTAAGGTACGCAATTATATCACAGCATTCTGCGCAGACTACAAACTTTATTGATTAGAGTGGTTGCGACATAAAATGGTAGAACTATATTCTGGGAAAAAAGAGCAGATCTCTCACTTATACAGGCAGCAAGGACAGAACACAAAATATTTAATGTAAAACACTTATGCCGATCGATCGTCTTTACCGTTGGACTAAAGGAATGCTTTAGTCCAACGGTTTAGAATATATATATATATATATATATATATATATATATATATATATATATATATATATATATATATATAAAGTTCTCTAAATCATTAGTACAAGGACACAAACACACACGACCTGTTCAGCATTCCCTCTCTTCAAAAAGATTCAAGTGGTGTGCATTTGCGAATGTGTGTGTGTGTGTGTGTGTGTGTGTGTGTGTGTTCCTGTGTGAATTCACTTACTTCTACATGATAACCAGGAAAAATGTGCATCTCATCATCTCATCTTCCTTTTACCCTCCTTGCGGTGTCGAGGGTTCACACGATAAGGTGGTCAGTCCTACGCCCCTGTGTACCGTACTTCCTGAAGTGTTGAGTTCTCAAGGGCGGTTTGCCTGCTTTGCGGGATGAAAAACTCCAGGATAAACTGGGAAAAAAATTCTTTTGTCCACGCTCAAGAACGGCTAACTTGGCTATGGCTGATCCTTCAGCTCCTGACGTCAACGACGGGAATCGAACCTAGGCATATGGTTATGAAGCGCACAGCCACTAGGCTAACTTTTTTTTTAATGCTTTGACTTCCTTTACTTATAAACAGGGAATCTCATAACTGGTAGTTACATACACATTACTTTCTATTACATCAATTAAGGTATATTTCAGCTTTGTTAACTTGTTTTTTCTTCTCTCTCTCTCTCTCTCTCTCTCTCTCTCTCTCTCTCTCTCAGTTGGGTTTAAGATACACTTTTTTTTTCTTTAAGGAATACACAGTAAATTATATTTATATACCATATATATACATATATATATATATATATATGCAATAATTTACAGAATTTCTTCTATTATATTACAAGTGGCTGTTATAATAATCATACAAAGCTTTCACGTATATGTTACATAAAAATCGGCGTCTTGTAATTTTCCTGATTTTTTTTTTTTTTTTTTCAGTTAAACTTGTAACACTGAGTTCGCTGTTTGTATTGAAGTAGAAGAACACTCTTTTTCCTGCGGTAGGAGATCTGTTCCAAGTGACTCAGGCGCTGTTTCCTCTGATGGAGGTGAAGAGTTAGTATCCTTCCGATTTTACTTTAGATTTGCCTCATTTCCACTAGGGAGTGATGAAGGTGTCGTTCTGTTGTTGGTTAGAGGGTTCGTCTGATGTAAGGTCTGAGGTTAAGTGTGCCCATTCCTCTGTAGTCATTCTTCTGGACTGGACTGAATTGGTGATCTATTCCTGGATGTAGAGATGTAATTTCGATATTGTTCCGGGACTATCTTCCTTTCCATACGCTTGGTCGCACCTGTGAGCCCAAATTGCGTACATCGTTAGGATTAGAACAATTGTTTGCACCCTGTTTATATGTTTTCCTTTTAGCCAGAATAATATTTCCTCATTGATTAATTTGATTTCGGGAGCCATCTTTTAACGGCTTTCCAAGTTACTTCTGCTTCTTTGCAATATATCATTAGGTGGTATAGTGTTTCCGATTCCGGGCAAAACTGACATGTTGCATGCCCTTCAAGGGGTATACCTTTAGCCACTATTCCCATCTTGGTTGGTAGGCAGGCATGGTGCACGTTAAAGAAGAAGGTTTTATACCTTGGATGTATTGGGAGCTTGAAGATATTGTTTAATATCGGACTGAGTGTGATTTGTCCTCTTCTTAATTCTCTATGTTGTGGTATGGGAATGGTTGTTCTGCTTAGTTTGTAGTATGTTTTTTTTTTTTTTTTGACTTATTAAGGTTTCAGTGCTGATGCGCTCTGTCACAAATACAAATCCCTCGTCCATCTCTGTAAACATTCTGGGAACTCTTCCGTGAATCTCTGGCATAGTGCTGATTATTCTGCATGGAAGGCATTTCTGTAGGATTGCTATTGAATATCCGTGGTATGACGTTGTGTTTGCTGTTTCTGCGGTCTTCACTTTATTGATAATTGTTTTTAAGTGGATATTAAGTAGACCTAGACCTCCGGCTTCTAATCGGTTCGTACCGAGAGCCCCCAGATGTAGGTGGCGCACAGCCTCTGGATCTTGTATGCCCATTGCCATGGTACGTGATGTTGTTCACTTTGTACCAGATGCGAGAGGATAAATATATGTTGCATATTAGCGCTTTTCCTCTTACAAATAGTTGTCTTGGGAGCATGGTATTTATTATCCACGCAACAGCTGCGTGGAGTTCTTTCCACTGTTCTTCATACGTTTCTGGGCCGAGAACCGGTAAGTATTCCTGAGTTCTTATGCCTTGAGGAATCTCAGGGTTATTTTCCCATTTTCCTATTAGCATGCAATGAGATTTATTCAGGTTTACTTTCAGGGAAGAAGCTCTTGCAAAAGCGTCTAATAATTTCATTGACTCTTCTGTGGATGTTTCCGTCTCTAGGGTTAATGTGATGTCGTCAGCATATGCCAATATTTTTGCTTGGCTCTCCCCGTGAATGTTTGTTTCCTTGATTTCCTTGTTTGAGTTGATCGCTCTGTTGACTGGTTCTAGTGCAAGAACGAAGAGGGCCATAGAGAGAGAGAGAGAGAGAGAGAGAGAGAGAGAGAGAGAGAGAGAGAGAGAGAGAGAGAAAGAGAGAGAGAGAGAGAGAGAGAGAGAGAGAGAGGGGTCTCCTTGTGTCACTGAGCATTTCATTTTAAAAGATGCGGATAGCTTCCTGTTCACGATTAGTTGACTTTCTGCATTCTCGTAGAAAGTTTGCAGCCAGTTCCTAAATTTTGGGCCAAATCCCATTTCCTCTACAACTTTGAATATATATACGTGGCTTATGGTGTCAAACGCCTTTTCTATATCCAAGCCTAGTAGGACACAGGGTTTGTCGGTAAGAGTATAGTACTCATTTACTGATCTTAAATGAGTAATTGTGTCTGCTATGTTTCTTCCCTTAATTGCGTAAGTCTGTGAGAAGGATATTAATTTCTGTAGGTACTCCTGTATTCTATTGGACAGGATCTTTGAAATGATCTTGTAGTCGGTGTTTAAAAGAGTTATCCCTCTCCATTGCTTTATGTCTTTTAATTTCTCTGTGCCTGAAGTTTTCAGGATAACTGTGATGAACCCTGTGCTGAATCCGTTTGGCTTTGTTTGTGTTTCATATATTTCTTGCGTCATTCTCATAAATAAATGCTCGACTTTTTGAAAGTAGTGCTTGTAAAATTCGTTTGTAAGACCGTATTCTTCTGGGAATTTCTTGTTTGGTAAATGCCTTACTGTTTGCCTGAATTCTGCTGCTGTTATCGGAGGCTAACTGCGCGGACCTGCATATACATTTTATATGTACGGTATATGTATATATATCAGTGGCGTCGCGTGTCCATTAAGGTTGGGTGTGCCGTCATGTACAAAATTCACGTCAAATTGACCGTATGATTGCATTTTTATTGATGTATGCAAGTTTTAAGAATGTATAACGCATTAGCAATCATCGCAATTGGTCCAAATGCAATTAATCGTAGTATAACTTTGAATACTTTAATATCTCAATTAATATACTTTTAAATATGGAAAGCATAAAGGTCAAACGAACAATAGCTACACTTCATGCTCGCGGTTTATGTGAGAAGCACAAAAAATTATATGCTTTGTGGTGAGATTAGAATAAATTAATTATTGGCAAATACTTCAGTGAAACGCGGATAATTTGAATTTTGATATGATTTTTAAATAGTCATATAATAAGCACAGAAATCCGAAAAAGTTGCCACTTGGGAAATTATTATTTTTCCAGATTGAACCAAAGAAAGGCTGAAATAATTCGTTTTTACTTATTTATACACATGTTCCAACCTCCTTCGACTACAATCATACAATCCATGAAAGCTCTGGCAGAAAACGGGACTCTCGTTAAATCGTCAACACTTTTCCATTGTAAATTCGGGAAAAAAAGTTATAAATTATTTGTAAAATATTCTTGTCTATATAGGTATCCTAAACACGTCAGTTCACACTTCATGTGCGCAAAACAGATGAAACTTAGAAAACAAAAAAACAGTAACGATGACAACGTTCAGTTGGATTGGTTGACACAATAACCAATCACAGCAACCGATTTCCTGGTGCTATTGTCTGAGCGCATACCCTGCTTTGCCTTTTGGGTGGTTTAAAATCACTGCAACGCTAGGAACGTGACCCGCTGCGCTATTTGTACGTCTGTTCAAACGACTCAAATGTTGTGACTGCACACCCTCGCTATTAAAGCGAATTTGATGCCGTGTTTAAGCTCTTAAAGTGTCCTCTTCATGAAGCATTACTATATTGTGTTTAATTTTAGGAATAATGAGAAGTCAAGACACAAACAGGAGAGCATTTAACAGGAATAAATGCAAATATATAATATCGGTGATATTGCTATTCTGTGGCTGTGCACCTCACACCTAGCACATCCTGAATATATGCCCCTGGTATGTATATTAAAGACATATCTTCGTCCCCCTTCTATGTGTTAGGCCTACTGGCCTGTTATAGAGCTATCTTGAGCCTTTATAAGTCGAACCTGTCCTGAGGATAAGGTGACTAGCCCTATGCCTCCCGGTATATTCTATGGCTGTAGCTGCGTGTGTTCACGGGGGCTGGTTTGCCTGCTTGTGGGAGGGAAAACCCCAGATAAACTGGGTAGAAAAACCCCGCTGCCCATACCCAAGATCGGCTAACTTGGCTATATCTGAGAAAGATCCTTAAGCTCCTCACATCACCGAAGGGAATTGAACCCAGGGCACTCATTTCCCAGGCATATGGTTGTGAAGCACATAGCCACTAGGCTAACCTCGCAGACATTAAACACATATAAACAGTTAAATTGACACCTGACTTGTCTTGGTTACTTAAATAAAACCACAAACCTCTGCCATCTAATATCTTCCTCAGATAAGCTTAGTACATGCTTTAAGGAAGATAGCAGAAACGTCATCAGAACAAACAGTAAATGTGTAGTGCAGCAGTGAGGAAAAAAAACCAATTAGTAATATTTACCCAAAACGAATGTTCTCGATATCTTGCATTGGAACAGTAAATGTAATCATAAAGTTTTTAACCTCACATATGTAAATACTTGTAAAATAATAATGTAATAAACATATTATTATGTATACAAATTTGGTGCATATTTAATAGAGATGAAAATACTCAACATTTTGTACTGGACAGGAAATGTAATAATAATAATAATGTTTTAGTTGTATATATGTAGATACTTTGTATGATAAACCTTTTCATTGTTAAAAATATTATTATTATTTGTATGCATTATACCAGACCTCATTAAAATCTCATTTATCATTAGCGCATTGTGCTGCTGCACTAGAACACGTAATTTCATAGCTTCGAAAGCAACGAATGCACCATGAATGATCATTATTCTACGATGCTAAAAATCCCAATCTCTTGACAGTTTAAGCGACTTCTAGAGAAGTATTATCATAGACAGAGCAGTAGCATGACATTAATTTGACATGTTATAACCTCTAATAAGGGGCTCTGCATGTTCTAAGGGACTGATGTGTTGAAAACGAAGAGTGTAGAGATTAATGTCATTGAGACTTGGTTCCTTGCTCCAAACTCTAAATTCTTAATTTGGTATACAAATTTGACATGAAAAGAAGAATCACGATACACAGTTCAAATCAGGCCTGTTTGTGAGAATTATTTACCACAGTGTAATAAAATAACAATAATAATGTGTAATGATGAGTGGTACACATACCGACCATTGAATTAAAACATGTTATGCAGATACATGTAAACGTCAATTACGCAGCGTACGTCACCATGTGTTCTAGCCAACCATTTTGGAATGCTACTGGTCAGTAATCGTCACCAGTGTTGATCACAATGAGAAAAACAAAGGATCCTTCGGAGTTCGATAAAGGGCTTATATTGGGTGCCCGTCTTGCTGGAGCCAATTTCGAAATCAGGAGAGCTGACTGGTTTATCAAAAGACGAGATATACCGGTTGTTTAATCAGTGGAAAAATAACCCAAATATTTGCCTAAGAGGCGTAACTGTGATCCTGTTTGTCAGGAACGAGATCGTCATTGTCTCACAAGGCTTGTACAGACAAATATAATTCCCTTTGTACTGCAATTGACCGAAGCATTTAATGAAGGCTGTTCCCGACGCATGAAATTCAAGAGGATCGGTATTGACAGTCGCATGCCTATATAGAAACCATTGATTTCTGCGAAGTTTCTAGTTCGATAACGGGTGTGTGTTTTATGGTGAAAATTCTTGTATTGGATTGAACTAGCACCTTTCTCATAGCGCTCGGGAAATAAGTTCTGAATGATATTTCACATTCTGGATAATTCTGTGTCACCTTACGCACACTTGCGGTTCCATGGAAACGAGCAGGTTGAGTATAAACAATCCACAGCATGCGCCATGGCTATTTTGGTTTGAGTAAATGAGATAAAAGGTTAGACTGGCTAGTCTACAGTTCTTAACTAGAATCTACAGAGAATCTACGGAAAGTTTCGGTGCAGTTGAGTGAACGCAATTCAAATTTACTGCAAGAAATGACTCTGCCCATTTCGGTGTTTGTTTATCGACGTTTAGTGAAAGTCTACCTAAAAGAAATTCCGGCTAAACAGATGTTAGGAATTGAAATTGAATAAGTTTCATACTTCCAAGTTTATAAAATTACTTGGTAACCATAATATACATTATTCCCAAGGTAAAAAAAAAAACTATTTACATCTATATCTCCTCCAGAGATTCTTATTCAAAATAAAAACACCTTGTAGCAACTTGTATAGGTAAAGTTGATAAGGCTCTGTATTACCAAAACCTTGGTATGGGCAGGGATGGTGAGATGCGGTGATTAATACTCTTGGAGGGTAATGGATGGCAATGCCGTAGCCAATGAAGTTCTAACTGAGGCTCGGCTATTGCTGTTACCCTCCAGCCACGATCGGAGCTTTAATAGCTCAATAACACCTTATCTCTGCACTGTCCTCTACAGATAACGGGGAAGATGAAAAGCATTCTTGCTTCGCCCTTTTAAGCCAGTCCTTATAAGGACTTTTAACCTTGGTATTTAGGGTCTAGCTACTCACTGAGGAGACCTCAAAAAAGGTTGAAACCGGTTTGGGTAGTGACCCCACCCATAATGTATTGCAGTGTACATCTCTTAGTGAGATGTGCTTTACATTATGGAAAATACTAAGAATAGTGATCAGAGCTTTACCCACCTTTACAACGAGTTGCCCTGGTTTTGCACTACCTTTAGACTTGAACTACGTTCAGGCTCAAACTTAACTGTTTGCTTACTTGGGATTAGGAGTAAAATATAACCAAGTTTATAAAATTACTTGGTAACCCTAATATATATATGTGCTACCCTTGTATCGGAAAGTTTTAATGTACCGCTGTCATAAAATGAGGTGTATTCATTATCGTAGTAAAGAAATCGTCCATATTTATATATTTCACTTAGTACGGTTTGTGCGTGCGTGCATGCGTGCGTGAGTCATTTTAATTCGCTTGTGTACATGGAAATGCTGCCTTTGGAAATTTAGCAACTATTTGTGCCACCGAATGTCTCTATTTGTTCAGGAAATAGCACGAGATAATAGTTCTTTATTTTTGAATTTCTTCCTTCTTTATTTATATTTTCTTTTTAAATGGTAATTTATCAATCATTTTAAGAAATATTAAGTATATGTTGATGTTGTAAAAAATTTCAAAGAGGATGTGTAACCTCCCCACCCTTCCTGACTAGAGGGGTGTTGTAAGAGCAAATGCATTTCAGAAGGTAACAGGAAGTGTGCAGTCTTTTTCGATCTTAAAAAAGTGTGATAAAATTGATACAAAACGGAAACAAATAATTTATTTATTTTTAGATCTACTGTATTTTTATAATTGTTATCTATATTCTCCAAAAACTCCATTTTAATTGAAAGCTGTAAAAGAACTATTTTACAGATTTTGTAGATCTTACTTAGTATTAAATTTTTTTTTTACGATAATGCTAAACATTATGAAAGACTCTAGTATACAGAAATAACACTGTAGATGAGCTAAGGGTTAGGAAATTGAAATTATGCACTAGAAATCAAATACGGAACTTTTATTTTCTTTTCGTTTACAGCCATTTCAAAGTTCTATTAAGAAGAGTGTGAAATTCTTGGACTTGGGAAGATATTGGATGCAATCTTCTTAAAACAAGATTGTAATCATAAAAGACAGATTATTTCTAGTCTGCAGTCAAGTGACATTGTAACTTTTTTTGTGAATTCTGATTAAGAGATTGAAACGTGTACACGAGAGGAGTGATTGGCAGAAATACACGTGGCTTGCTGTGAAAATTATAGAAAGGATAGACCACGTAATTGTTACCTAAAATATTAAACAACTGTTAATTATTGGGAAATGGACTGTAGAACCACTGTATTCAGGGTTCTAGAGTCCATTAAATGAATATTTGCTGTGAAAATAAATGAATATTTGCTGTGAGAGAGAGAGAGAGAGAGAGAGAGAGAGAGAGAGAGAGAGAGAGAGAGAGAGAGAGAGAGAGTTGTAGATTTTTAATAAATCTCTACACATTTCTATAAGAATCACAAAAAGGTCATACTAAATAAGGTGTAATACTTCAGAAATAATATCAAATAACTGCGTAGATTTCCGATTTTAAAATATATTTTTATTAATACGATGGAAAACTTTTTCTGTCATCCTAAGAATGCTTCACTTGTGATATTATTTCAAATACTTCAGTAATAATAATTAATATTGATTCTATAGTGTTTACTTTTAACCATTTGATATGTTTTAATATGGTTGCATGTATATTTTCTTGCATAAGCATTCGGGGGAGGCAAAATAAGTCTTCTTCCAAGACCCTCCAAATGTTAAAATACCACTGTACACACGGAGCCGATTTAACACCAAATGGCCTACAGTAAGAAGCAACCCAGATTTCGCTCCCTTCCATATTATTTTAGATTCTTTTATCTTTTTTCTAGTCTCCATCCCCCCCCCCCCCATTTTCCCAATGCTTTTTAGTTAGTAACTCTCGTAGTAAGTCTCGGAGGTACTTAAGTAAGTCCTGATAAAAGTCACAATTTAGAATTGTGACTTTTATCGGGGTAACGTGAGTCTGATCCTAAAGCGGGTGCCGTGCAAAGTGATATGTCTGGAAAAGCACATTAGTTTAGATAAGGAAACACAAGTATTGAGTGGAATGGAGCAGAGCTAAGTTCTTTACTCTTTTATCCATTTCTCAGTCTGTTATTACCAAGAAACTATTGGGAGAAGGGAAAATCCGAATAAAACATTGATTACTAATTTTAGACAAGGATTTCGATTAATGCTGTAAACTATATAGGCATCCTGGACTTATCAATGATCATTTGTATAGATGAATTTTATAAAAACATATTAATGAGTGGAGTTACACATTTTCTACTTTTTTTATTTTTTTTTATTTTTATTTTTTTAGATTGAATTTCGAAGGTAGACAAAGTTCGCAATAAGCATTGAAAGCAACAGTCTCACATTTTATTCCTACTTTTAGATTTCTTCAGTTTCATACAAGAAAGTTTATTAGCAGATATAGGTCTACAATTAGACAGGAATTACAACTAAAATAGAAGTGCTACAACAATTCACATGTTTAACACCCTCATGTTAGTATTAAACAATTCCATACAATTCCTGTTATGGATTTCGAATATTGCGTTCTCATGACTTTCATAGTTTGGTTTTACATAAAGAAATATTTTAAAATTAATTTTCTAGATATATTCTCGGGTATGGATTAAAATTTTGAGTGGATTAAAATTTCCCAGCATTCATATATCATAATATTTGAACACCATAAGTCAGTATTGACCCTGATTTTTAACAGACAAAAAGAAAACGATACTTATGATCCTTAAATGCTATTTAGTATTGAATAAAGTATTTAGACTTTAAGACATTTAGTAGAATAAGATGTCCAACTTGTAAAGTCATCTAAGCGAAACTACGTGAGGACGTAAATATATCACTAAACCAATCGATGTGTCCAGCAGAAAGGAAGTCATCTTTATCACTAAGTTTAAGACATTATTCTAATTAAATCAAAGAAACTTATAAAATCTTACTGAGCATCTGCTGTCTCCCATGTTCTTCACCAAGTATCCTTTGTATCTATGGAAGCTTTCATCTAACCAAGGTGATCTGTCACGTTCTTCCATTGGATACACTTCTGACATGGTTGACAACAAAACATGCGGAGAGTTTTCGTGCAACTCCGTAACAATATCGAGTCCATCGACGTGTAGCAGCTGCGCTTCGTTGTGAACTGTCGGCCTGGTCTCCGCTTGACATTATAAAGTCTAGCGGTGCAGTTAATAGTCGCGTGCATGATTGAGAATGTCACAAGGAATAAGACGCGCTGCTTTCTGATTGGCATAAATTATTAATATGTTAGCGCCTGGACTTAGGACAAAATCAGAAAACTTACCACAACTAATTGACAACAGTAGAGAAATGCCACAGAACTGTTAGATGAAAATAAATTGAAAAGCGTGGAAAAAAATAACCAAATGATGTAAAATATATTTTAAATATTTATTATCGTGTAATCTATATAATAATGGGTGTATGAAATGCGGCCTTTATTGGATGAGTTCCATCAGATCTTAGCTCAAGGGCTAAGATCTGGTAGTCTTAAATTTGCTTTTCTGATTTTTTAAACTACGTGGATGTTTGTTCTTAATTTTTCAAATCAAATGAAAACAACAATTACGATTTCCTTTAACGCATCGAGTCTTCTCCTCTAGATGCAAGATTTATAAAATTAAATCTTGCATAGGAGAATAGGAGGATATTTCGAATTTTTTATTTCATGAAGAACCATGCTTAACGTTGCGGATTAAGTAAAAACAAGGAATTTAATCACATACGATTTTTGAATATTTCATGTAAGTTGTAAAACTTTAATTTATTTCAGATTAAGGATTCAGAT
Organism: Typopeltis vanoorti; assembly: GCF_054136105.1. Lineage (NCBI taxonomy): Eukaryota > Metazoa > Arthropoda > Arachnida > Uropygi > Thelyphonidae > Typopeltis > Typopeltis vanoorti. Next base: position 81,815,307 of record NC_143549.1, read on the forward strand.
TTATGTAACTGTAATTATCACAAAGAAATATACAATAAAAATCAGAATGGTATAAAAATAATTTATTGTTTATAATTTACATTCACTTTATCAGTATAGTGAATTTACGGACAATTTTTTCTTGTCAAGACAAGGAAAGCACATTTAATTACAACATACTTTTAACTTAAACATTTTTCGAAACTTTTTTTTTTTTTTTTTTTTTGCAATTAACAATCATATTTTGAGCAATATCTCTGATAGATGTTTTTATTTAGAAATCTGTGCTCAACAATACTAAGGAGATAATAATAATAATAACCTATTGCGCTCTTCTCGTGTTGCTTAGCAACAAGCGAAATAAGCAAGGCTCATTTTGGTTGTTTCAGTAGAGGATAACTATCTGTACAGAAATGAGTTGCAGCACTTTTCACTCTTGCCGAGTGAGCATTTTGTTACAACGGGGATACAAAGATGGTGATTTACTCCATTTATTATTCCCCATGCACCGGATTTTAGCAATTCCAGTCACACGATGCTTTCCTGAACACTCAAATATGATGCTCTCGCTATATTTGTACATCTTCTTATTTGGTTTCAGTAGCAGATTATCCCGATGTGTGATGTCTGGCCTTAAACAATCTAGAAAGAAACATGTTTGCATTATATTTTATCCACGAGAACTTTTACAGATTAATGCTAACATATCAGTTTTAAAATTATTATTTTGTAAACTGTTATTACCTTTCATTTTGCAAATTGTGAAGTCATGTGACCAGATTCCAGACGCTAGACATGTAGAGTTGAACATTCCTCCCATTGGGTCTTCATTGATGCAAGTAACTGATGAAGAAATAGGGAGGTTTGATGAAGAGTGTTCTGAGTCTGTAAAGAGTGGGCATCGTGTATCTGAAAAAAAAAGAAAAAACGACAGCAATTCTTAAGAACGAATTTTAAATATTAAACTAGAACAGTTATATTTCTATTTAATTTATAGTTTCATCTAATTTATTTTTACTTTTAATTTCTCGATGATTTCTAGTTATTTATAGGATGGGTTCAAACATTTATACGTGTGTATTAGAATAAAGGAGTCGCGGCATGAAAACATTAAATGTTCATATACGTGACATGTTATTATTATTATTTTTTCATTTAAAATAGCTACTTAATTGTTATTCGAGATTTCCAAATTACGAAACATAATTCTATACCTTTGACCAAAACTCTAATTGTATTTTTTTCTTGAGTTGGGGTCACACAAGTATAATCTCCGCTATCTTCCTCTTCGGACCGTATGGTGATTCGATATCTGAAGAGTTTCTCACCAGGTGGCTCTGGTTTCCATGATGGATAGTAGTTTTTAACAGCGGGTTGTATTCCAGTATTGTTGAATGTCCAGGCAGGTTGGCCATTTTCTTTAGGATATAAGCACAGCATATTGAATTCAGTTCCTGGATAAACCACCAGGGTGCCATCATCGCTAACCGCAAGTAATGTATCCGGTTTATAAGGAGAAGGATCGAAGTCTATTGCAGGAGGAATGCTTGGTTGATCAACTGTTAGAAATAAAATGAATAAAATATGGATTTAAAAATATGTTATCTACTATTTTTCTTTTTCTTTTATTTTATTTAAATGTGTTACCTTCTATTTTAATTGAAATTAAAGTAGAAATACTTCTCAGAAAAAAAGCAATGCAAAAATAAATTACTGGAGATCTCCTGCCATAGCATATTAATTTATGTACGACACTGGAACTTGTGAGTTTTCGGTGAACCTCTTCCTACAGAAATCAAAAAATAAAATGAAACTCAAAGGTGCATAAACGAAGATATTGCATCTCTAGTTATATTATTTGTTTTATCTTTTAAAACATTCTAGTTACATGCCTCCAAAACGGAAAGTACCAATTAACATTGGTATTTTTTTTATACTTAAGCATTTTTATCAAATAAATAAATCCTGTAATGCCTTTTATTAGCAAATGGGGTACGTCGAACTCCATTTAGCCTTCACTAATTTTCTGAAGAACAGAGAACCAGTCTCCATCCTCCAGCCTCCAGCAATAGCTGAACTCAAGGTATTAGTGGATCAAGACTTTCAGGGAGGAGAGTAGGGCAAACGACTAACAGCATTCACTTATGTCTGAAACAGTGCAAGTTTCAGAGTACAATTTTTGAGCTGTGGTAAGAAAACCCTACCTGCCTAATTCAAAAATCGACTAACTCAGAACTTACTGAAGAAAGGCATAGAAACAGTTCCTCTAAAATTGGCTAGAATCGAACTTATAACGGTCTTCGTCAACGAGCCTAGCGCTATATTCCCATTTTCATAAAGCTAAATAGGCACGGCAAGCATTCTTGAATAATTTCAGAATCTGTAATTGAAGTAAACTCCTGTTTATTTGACTTCTGTTGGACTGTAGACGAAGGCAATAATCAAAAATTCAAAATACATGATAGCTATACTTGTTAAACACTGTAAATATTATTTCATCACAAGTAAAAAATCATAAAAATTACCGAATAATGCACATCTCTTGGACTTACTCATGTACAGCTTTGTTTAAGGCAGCTTGCTGCTTCAGAATCACGTGGTACATCACAAACATAGAGACATTGTACTTCTTCATTTTAAGTATTTTTTTGTTTAAAAGATATACATATGTTCTTTTTCTAAGTTAATTGTTATTTTTCTATACGACTATAACTAACATGTGGAAGTTTGGTTGCCCAATTCTCTTTTCAAAATGAGGAAGCCAAAAAAATTAATTTTTGGCTACTTAGGGAAGCATATGAAAAGCAGCTTGTGTCCTGTAAGTGTACTTTAAGGACACTTACAGGACACACTTATGTATGTTTGTATACGCTTAAGACAATTTCGGAACCATAATAGGAGGAACAAAAAACGTTGGATAGTACGAAAGCGCTCGTCATGCAGAAAGGATGGTACAATAGTATTTGAAATGTAATGCCATTGATTTACATGAAAAGTCTGGTCTTTTATTGTCCTAATGAATAAAGGTTTACCTTAATATGAAAAAAAACTATGTAAACATTATAAGACATGGAAATGTTCATCATCGTCATCATCATAATCATCATAAATTTCCTGATATATACCCTCAAGGAGTGTACAGGATATGATGGTACTACATACAAAATTATATCATTACTAACTTCCTATCTACAATTTTCCTCCAAATCAGTCTGCCACTTGTCAAGACTCCAACATTATCAGAGCTTACATTTCTATTGTCTAAGGCACTTTTTTACCATATCAATCCACCTATATCTTGTCTTCCTCTGGGTTTTTTCCCTGCCAAACTGGCAGAGAACACTTGTTTTGCTAATCTTTCCTCGCCCATTCTGTTTAAGTGACCATACCACCTGAGATTAGCTCTGCTAACGCATTCCTGGATGCTGACAATGTCAAGTTCTTTTCTAATGTTCTCGTTTTTAATATGATATTTTATGATAATTATTGATAAAATATCAAATTATGATAATTTGATATTTTCAATGTTTCTAGCTATTTTCATTGTCTTTGTCTTTATAATGCTGACTTTCATACCATATCTATTACAACAGTTATTCACTTTAGTCAGGGAATCTTGCAGACTTGTAGCGGATTTATTTAGAAGTATAATATCATCTGCATAAAGCAAAGAGCTGACATTAACATCTCTAATTTTGATATCAGGTTTAATACCACTTTCCTTCATAATGTGATCCATATAGATGATGAATAACAGAGAGGATAATGTACATCCTTGTCTGACACCAGATTTAACATTAAACCACCTTCCTGTACTTCCTTCAATTCTAATTGCTGACTTTCAACTCAAATAAAGACTAAGTATTGCTTGATATAATGCCCCATTGACACAGTATAACTGTAGCATTTTGAATAGCTTTTCTCTTGGCACCTTGTCACATACCTTTTTCAGATCTACAAAACTTAAATACAGTTCTTTGTTATATTTGCATGACTTTTCAACTATTTGTCGTGAAGTGAATATCTGATCCTGACAGCCTCTATTTGGCTTGGATCCAGCTTGTTCCTCACCAAGCTTCTCTTCCAAAATCCTTCTCAACCATTTCTCAAGTATACTTGCATAAATCTTACCAGGAACACTTAGTAGGGAAATACCTCTGTAATTCTCACATTCAGTTTTATTTCACTTTTTTGTATATGGGTACTATGAGAGCTCTACTCCAATCATCTGGAATTCGTCCGTCTGTCCAGGCCTTCTGAGCTATTCAGTGCAGCCACTGCAAGACTTTTATACCACCATACTTGAGAATTTCTGGTTGAATATCATTTACTCCTGCTGCCTTTCTACATTTCAGGCTTTGATGGCTTTTTTTACTTCAAGTATGGATATGTATTCCTGACTGCATGCCTGGTCAGTGTTTTTTACCACTGTGCTGTCATCACTGCTTGTTTCATTTAGCAATTTTTCGAAGTAATTACTCCATACTTCAAGGATATCTTTTTCTCCTGTTTTGATTTCACCAATATCATCTCTAATTCCTTTTACAGCACTCTTTCCTCAATTCCTGGGCTTCTTCAATAATCTTGCCATCATGCAACATTGAATATTTTGCCACCTTCTTGATATTTATTTTCTATGTTCTTACCAAAGTCTTCCCATAACGTTTGTTTCTTTTATACAGTTTAGCTTTCTTACATTTGTCTCTGTATTCTCTAACAACACAAGCTGACTTACTTGCCAGGAACTTTTGATATGCTTTCTTCTTTTCCTTCACTGCCTCTTTAACTTCCTGTGTCCACCATGGAGTTCTAATTTTTCTTTCCTTGCAGACAACCTCCCCGTATGCCTCTCTGGCTGAATCAATCATGTTTTTCTTCAGGGATTGCTTCTGAATCTCCAGGGTTTGGTTTCTGTTCTCAAAGTCCTTCATTTTTTCTTCAATCATGTTTGTATATTTTAGTCTACAGTTCACATCTGAGAGCTTCTCAACTTTTATTCGCTTTAAAACTTTCTTACATGTTATTCGTTTTCAATATGAAATTCCATTTTATCCTGCTCAAGACTAAATATTGATCGCTTCCAATTTCAAATCCTCTGTACACTCTGGTGTCCTGCATCAGGGAGAAAACATCACTATTAACAATACCATAGTCAATGAGAATTTTCTTATTCCTTGCCTCTTCTCTCCATGTGAATTTGTGGACATTTTTATGTTGGAACATAGTGTTAGTAATAACCAGTCCATGTCATGAGCAGAAATCCAACAGATATTTGCCATTATTACGAGCTTTTCTCTTTTATTCAAATGTTTCCAAAATATTTTTGTATGTCTGACAATCATTTCCTACTCTGCTATTTAGATCCCCAACAAGGACTAACTTTTCCTTTTTCATTGTGTCAGTTGCTTTTTCTAAAGCATCAAAAAATTTCTCTACTTCTACCTTAGGTGAACCTTCTGTGGGATCATAGGCACAAATAAGTCTCATTGTCCAGTTCCCCATTCTGATATTTGCCCACATCACTCTACTTGAGACTGCCTGCCAATCAAGAAGATTAGCCTCGTATTTTGTGTTGAATACTATGGCTACTCCTTCTTTTCCCTGATTGTCGTTGCCCGAATATAACATTTTGTAGTTTTTGCTCAGAAAGATCTCACCTGTTTTTGCCTTTTTTGTTTCAGTCACCCCTATTATATCGATCTGGTACTTATCTAATTCCTCAGCTACGTCCATTTCTTTGCCATTCAGGCTTCTTATATTGATAGTACCGATCTTTAACTCTGTTGATGTTGAGTTGGGGGTGTGCTTTCAGATTTGTTCCAGTAGCTGACTTTTCGCTGTTTGCCCTGGTTCCCTGGAAAAAACAACGGGGGGTCCTTGTTTAACCGGGCGACGCCCCAGCTGGATGTGAAATTCTGTCATTTTGTAGCACCATTTTTTATTTTGGTTTAAGCCAATAAGAATAGAATTTGGTCGGCTAAATCCGAAATTGCCAGCAGATCCTCGTTCGTTCAGTATCCAGGTAAATACCTAACAGGGTGCACCACGAGAAGGTGTGCATTGTGCATTGGACATTAGGTCAGAAGCCGTGATCGGTTCTCCGCATTCCTTTAAAGGCTACATGGAGGTCTCCTCTCAGTTATATAGCTTTGACCTGTTACATGGGAATCTTTACCTTTTTTAACAGAAGGCTGACAATTTGCAAATTCGGGATAATCACAGTTTCTAGTAGCAGGATTGAAATGAAGATTGCCAGGACATATGCTTATGAAGTATTGACCGCCACCGCAGTTATAAAATTTATTGCAGTCCTCGGGATGAGGGAATTGACCACTGGGAGATGGACATGGTTTGTCTCTTAGATTACCTGAAACAAATGAAATTTGTAAGTTAGTAAAAGACTGAGTTAATTTAGTATTTCATGTTAATGATCATTTAGTAAACAATTTTTCTATTATATTATTATCACTATTACATGAAAAATTACGTATATTCCTATACTGACAGCATGTTTTAAACTATATTTCACTAAGAAGCCAGGTTTGAAAATAAGACCCCCCCCCTCATCCTTTTGGAATTATTGCAGCCAAAAGAACCTTTCCTCTTTCCTTAGAAGAAAATAAAAACAAATATTAACAAAATAAACAAGTCAATATGACTCATAAAATAAAACATGGTAATGCAGGATAAAATTACTATATTAAAAACAGGAAGTCCATTCTCAAAACGAAGTATTTCACACACACACACACACACATCGTGCCATCATTTTGGGCACTCATGATTAAATATTCTTCATCTCTTTGTCACTAAAGAAACCCCAAGTATTAGATCTGTGCACAAAAGCGCCATATCAAGGCTTATAAAGAGATACACCTTTATCGCAACTTGTCAGTGTGTTCTTTCAACAATCAGGTAATCCTATTTTAGCCTTTTGCAATATGTCTTCTGTGGATGGGTTTTATTTGATTTGTATGGTGCAAACACATCAAAGGTCATATGGTAATCGGTAGGATAATTGCTATATGAAAAACAGGAATTAGATTATTATTATTATTATTATTATTATTATTATTATTATTATTATTATTATTATTATTATTATTATTATTATTATTTATATAAATACATATGTCACTATGCAGCTATGCTAAAATATGATTTCGATGCCAACTACAGGACGACAGCCACTAATACATAAGCATAACAAGACCTCAGACAACCAATTATATCATATATAAATATAATAATCACTACGGAAAGGCCATATGAAGTTTCTAGATCCAGACATGCTAAATAAACTACCTTTTGAATACAGGAACCATACAAGCTACAATAGCCTGAAAAGAGCCTTAACGACATACACTATGAACAAGAAACGCGCACCTTACACACCTTACAAACTTAATGAAACACAATATATTAGTTCAGGCGTTCCATTTCAGTGACGCGTCAAGACATTCAAAATTATCGTGTGTGTGTGTGTGTGTGTGTGTGTGTGTGTGTGTGTGTGTGTGTGTGTGTGTGTGTGTGTGTGTGTGTGTGTGTGTGTGTGTGTGTGTGTGTGTGAATAAATTTCTCATCCTACGGCTGTAGTGAATATCAGACCTATCAAACATCAGTCTACTTGCAACACAGGAATCAAACCAATGAACAATAACTAACCGGTATAATCCTCAGATAAGCTTCGAAAAACAAGCTGAGACATACACCTCAACCAAAATCAAAACAAAGAAAGACATCAATTTATTACAATGACAGCACTTAAATATATTAAAGCAAAAATTATAAATATATATGATTTATTGTTATTGTACAAACACTGTAAAATTGTGATCTTCTTCAACAGCAGCTATAAATTACCAACTAGAGTAATTATTATTAATCATCATCATCATCATCATCGACAACCATTGGTCCAATGCCCGTAGGTGTCTGATGCCATCTTGATATGATTCTTCCATTGCATTCTATTTTGTGCAAGATGACTCCCAATTTGTGTATAGAGTTTCCTCACCATTTGATAATGTCATCTCCCCCATTCTCTGTTTGGTCTTCCTTTTTTGTTCTTTCCTTCAATCATCCCAAACAGCAGCATTTTTATTTTCTTCTCATCGTTCATTCTACATATATGGCCAAAGAGACCTAGTTTCCTTTCGATCATTTTCTGGATTCATGTCATACTTCACTTTGAACTTATTCACTGACAATCACTCACAACTGAATATGGCAACCGATTCCACTCTCCAACAAAAAAATCCTCACATCCTTAATCACCACTCTCCGTATTAGTGACGCACTGAAACATTTCTTCAACATCAGTAACGTTTATGTCTTCAAAAGACATCAGTTACTTAAGCCTCTGTCATGTTAGGGCCTATAACCAATTTCTGTGATGACCTATTTTCTAGGTCCATTCTCAAAACGGAGTATTCCACACACCGTTCCATAATTTTGGCCACTCATATTTTAAATATTCTTCATCTTTTCGTTATTCTCAAGAACCGCAATTATCAGATCTGTGCACAAAGCGCCATATTAGGGCTTATAAAGAGATACACCTTTATCGCAACTTGTCAGTGTGTTCTTTCAATAATCAGGTAATCCTATTTTAGCCTTTTGCAATATGTCTTCTGAGGATGAGTTTTGTTTGATTTGTATAGTGCAAACACATCAAAGGTCATATGGTAATCGGTTAGCAGGACAGTCACAAACATCCATGCCCTAAGCGGGATTTGAACTCGCAGCCTCTTGGCTGGAGAGTGGATATTCTAACCCCTCGGTCAACCAGGCCGGCTAAGTCTTCTGAGTTTTAACTCACATTCTACCATTAACTTCATTCATTTCCTGCAGCCATGTTCCATCGTGTATTTCGGAAAGTACACAGTTTTCAATTATTTCATCGCCAAATATATAACCCTATACTTTCAAGTCCTCTTCGTTCAAGGAATCCAACGAGAGAGACTTTGTGGAGACTGTGGTCTCTAAAATATTACCCAGAATATGTGTTGCTAATTCCTTAATAATTCCTATATCCATCTTTCGTTTGGAAGAATTAGTATTCCTGAACACAAAGATTACAATCCCATGAAGTCTGAAATGTACGGTTTAAATGTTTCCTGCTTCAACACTAAAAATGGAATCAAATGGAAAAGCAGAAGAATGGTAACTCTACACTCTCTATGCGTTTGCGTGTGTGTTTATTTGATCGTGCGGTGTTGACAACTGAGTATGGTAATCGTAAGAGTTTTTTTTTCTTTTCTTTCTTTCAAATACAAATCCACTAAACCAAGTCATATTGTCGTCTTTCAATTATGCATCGCTTCTGACAGAAATACAAAATTAGTAGTGATTAATAAAGATTTAATTTATAGCATTTAGTTTTGGGATTTATTACATTGTTTGTGTGTGTGTGTGTGTGTGTGTGTGTGTGTGTGTGTGTGCGCGTGCGTGCGTAAGAAATAAGCCCTTGTAATGAAGAAAAAATTCAGATAGTGCATATTTCTTTTATATATTTATTTATGAATAGTAAATTTAAAATAATAATGTCTATTATGCAATTTTAATTGCACTTCTTTCACTACGCGTTATTCCCGCTTCCTCTGCAGGGTCCGAGTGTTACTTAGATGCGACTTCTTGTTAGTACCACTCCCAACCGACCTGTCGCTGGGGGATATATGTTTGACTGCAGCAGCGTATGTTCACGGGGCCGGTTTGCCTGCTTGCGGGATGAAAAACGCCAGATAAACTGGCGGAAAAAACCCTACTGCCCGCGCCCAAGACCGGCTAACTTGGCTATGCCTGAGGAAGAACCTCCAGTTCCTCACGTCTTCGACGGGAATCGAATCTCTCCTTCCCCAGGCATATGGTTGCGAAGCGCTAGGCTAACCGCGCGAACTGCAATTTTAATTGCACTAAATGATCATATAGTTATGAACTACACTCTTCAGTACGAGTATCTGTATATTTAAAAAATATATCTTTGTTCGATTATCTACATATTTATAATTATCGTCGCTAACCTATCGATTATCAATGTCTGATATATTTAGAAAGATTTCTAAATTCCTAAAAGATTTAACTCAGTCAAGAGAATTAGCGCATGCGTTCGAGAAATGAATACTATATAGATGCACGAGGTTTGCAAGAAGTAATTCAAAAAAAAAAAAAAAAGATATAATAAACATATCCTGAATCATCTTTTCACTTAAAATAATGTACAAAAGCAGTGGTAGCAATAATAATAATAATAATAATAATAATAATAATAATAATAATAATAATAATAATAATAATAATAATAATAATAATAATAATAATAATAATAATAATAATAATAATAATAATATTATTATTATTATTATTATTATTATTATTATTATTATTATTATTATTATTATTATTATTATTATTATATTTTAAAACCAATATGGTAACAAATGTTTTATTTGCTCCCCTCTAGCGGAAAAAACCTTAACTTATATAACATAGCAAAAAACTCGATGCAGTACCATCTACTGTCGCATGAAGCCATATACTGTTAAACTACTCATATTTACTAGAATATGTTATTTCTTGGTAATATGATAAGATCGGCAATGTCAGTTATGTATAATACGATATACGAAAAAAATGTCAATCATGTTCCTGTCGTTAGTGAAATAAACAATGGGGTTCCTCAGGTCATTAAGGGAAGAATTATCTGATGTGAAGTTGCTCAGATGTTCAAGAGGGCAATGTACTCGGTAACCCTTCATAAGCAACGATAGAAAAAAGAATGTGCACACTAAAGTGAGGATATATCGGAAATGCATTGGCGCCCACAACTGAAGGGAAAATGAAAAATCCAAGCATCCGAGAGGAAAAATGCTGTCTGTCACATCCCTATGAAACAAACTAATTCACCTTCAGTTGAAAAGACTTCATAAAGTCTTTTCAACTAGGATGCGAAGTTTTTTTCGCATCCTGGACAGGATTCGATGTTTCCATGCGAAGGACTCATGCAATTAGTCTATAAACAGCAACGATGCTTGTGTATTGAGAAACAAGAAATAAATATTATTGCCTTCTGGAAAATAAGTATTTTTTTATTTGAAAATTATTTTTCAAACATTTCTTCTTTTTCTTGATGCAAGTTTTCTAATGGTTCAGGCGGAGGGGAATCTCGGTGAAGCGGGATCAAAATTCAGAAAACAAGTGACGTCATTGACAACTGACTCCCAAATATGAAACACCTTCGTTATTATTTAAGCTTATAATAGCAACATCAGGCGACATCATATTACATATTTACCTCGCAAGAAATTTCTAGTTTGCCCTTGAAGTAATCTTAAATTCATATCTACATTATTAAATTCTGATAATTTTAAATAAACGTTTGATAATATCGTTTATATCTTATAAAGGATAGCTTGTTGATAGAGTACACTATACTGGAATGGATAGAAAGATGAGGAGAAAGCAGAAGAAACAGAGATTTCTAACTAATGTTTGTGTTCTGTTGAAAAACACACATCCTAAAATTGCTAATATATAAGAAAATGTTCTTGAACAATGGGTGTACCTTTTATTTCTGCCTCATCCCGAAGAGGTTGACACGAAGGAGGAGATTCACTCCATTTTCCATTTTGGCAAGATATCCTATTGGTACCTTTCATCAAAAACTTGCCTATGTGTACACACCGAAACACCAATTCATTCTCTGAAGGAATGTGCGTTGGTGGGTTGATGATATTCACCGGTCTTCCTCTATAAGATACTACCACATTCTGAAGTTCACTCATACTCACCATGGGACAGGACAACCCTTCAGTTGGAAGGACAGTTACTGAAAAAGAAAAATATTAATGCTTAATATAAAGAAACGTCGATTTCTTACTTTTAATTTGTTTCATTTTTGTGGCTTTTTCTCACTCAGAATATATGCATGTACTTTCGTTTCAAATTATCTGTCTTTGCAGAAATAGTTGTTGCAGTTTCAGAAGCGAAGATACTGTTTAATATATATCTATGAAATACGGTATAGCGAGCAAAAAAAAAAAAACAGTACTGAACTTCGACACTCCTTTCAGTATACGCGCTATGAGATATCTCGTCCGACTGCATGCACATTAATAGAAGCGCACGTGTGGAGTCTACGCCATTATATTTGGCTGTAGTAATGGCGTTGACGTTGGAAGAAAAGACGTTTATTGTTGAGCATTACTTTCGTTCATAGAGAGGTTGGTAGAGCAAATTGTCCAAGAATATGTTTGTGAGCAGTTTGCCGTTTCTGTAAGCATGGCTCAAGGAATAGTGTTATCATTGCCTTAACCAAGAGGTTTCGACATACCCAGAGTGTTCTGCCGCAATGCAAACGGCATCACTAATTATCGCATTAGATAATGGCCTTTACCTAATTACCCGCGGTTAACACAAATAAGAATCAAGGGTGGATGCTGGAGCAAGTGTTACAGTATTATCCGAAACGCAGTCAACACCGATGGTAAAATTTGGGATACTGAGGCGGCATCACAGAGAATTCTTAAGGAGCTGGGTGCTTTTCGTACGTTAGTGTAACAGCAGCCGATTAAGCTAAACAGTGGGAATAGTGTGCAAGTGTGCTGACCAATGTCTATGAAGATTCGTCCTTCCTCCATAATGTACGGTTCTTGGAAGAACCGCATTTCCATATAAGCGATCATCTAAACAAACGAACCTACAGGTTTCTTGGTTTCTCGAGACCTGACTTTGTCCAAGGGAAACCAATTGACAGCAAGAATGTGTTTGTTCCGTTCATCCAGGATTTGCATAAGATGTATCGTGCAAAAAAAACCCTTCCATTCCGTGCAAGGTATTCCATCAGGATGGGGGCAACTTCTCACACATCACGTGGTTCTAGAGCCTATTTATCAGAGACTACTCATTCCGAGGTTCACAGAATTTCCGTGCCCTTTGTGTTTTCCTGATCTCATGTCGCTTGATGTCTCCTTTTAGGTATGTTGAAGGAATGGGTATTCCACAATGACCTGCCTTCAAAACTTGATGAAGTAAGGGATAAAATTACACGAAATATCAGCAGATGTCCAACCCTTGTTCTCCAAGATGACAGAGAACCTTCGCATGCGCTACGAAACCTGTCTTGAAAGACAAGGTGCCCATTACGAGCACGTAATCTACCGTCATTAATGCTTTATTCGACCAAGATTCCACCGATAGTTGTGGATGTGCGTATCATCATCATGTGTAAACACATATTTCTTTGTTAATAAACTGTTTACTCCATAACATATATCGTTGTAGTTATTCGATACTGGTTGTTTTGCGCCATACTGTATATATTTCTTTGCAGGAAGTCTTTCTCATTGAATAACAGAAACGATTATAATTATTACTATAAATTCTCTCACAACTTTACCTTCACCAATGAACTGGGCTGCAGTTTTTTAAAAACACTAAAAAAAACCGATAGGAAGCCATCTTCACCATTCGTTATAGCTGCAGTTTAGCACATTTCTGATGAGTTATAGACAAAGAAAGGGGCGTTCTTAATCCTAATTAGTATTATTTCTATATATGTGTGCTATAGCCGATACTCGAAATATAGTCGGATTTATAGATTCCCAATATATACTAAAGCGAATACAATGCAATGGAAAATATGTGTTTGGAGTTTGCGGAACAGGTTTTCTTTCTGCCCTTTCTTTTCTTTTTCTTATTTTAATTTGTTAGAGAAAATAACCCTTAAAGTACAACTTCATACTAAACTAATTCAGGTGTGAGAATTAAAAATAACCTACATCAGCAGGTGTGTATGCTGATTATTAGCACTAAGATCAGAAGAAACCAATATGCAGTATGAGATTCTCTCTCTCTCTCTCTCTGTATGTGTGTTTTGGATGATCATTTTTACAATAATCAATCAGTATCACTGTCTTATTACACAATGATCATCCATATATTAATTTATATAATTTAATCATCTTTGCAACCATAACATTTATCTAATTAATTTTCAAATTATCAAGATTGTGTGCATTCATAACTCTTTGTTTCAGTTTATTCCATTCCTATTCTACATTAAGTGCAAAAATGAATTTCATGGAGGATATCGGTATTTCAATATGAAGTATCTTTAAGAAAATACAACAGCGTATTGCACATCCCTAAATATCTTTCTTTTTTACTGATGGCAAAAATATTTACTTCTTTTTCATTGACATATCCCATTCTGATCACCAAAAATTTATACTATTATGATAAGTACTTACGAGTGAATGCAAACGTTTTCTCCTGTGTGCTGGTAGTTTTCCCCTCCTTTTGTACATCCTGGAGATCGCTTTGTAGCCTGGTGGTGGATGACTCACTATCTGTTGCGTCACAAACACCTTCAGTAAGAGATTTCTTAATAGCAAAACTAAACAAAGTCGCTTGTCTCTTATTCATATTAAAATTTAAATCTGCAGGCCTATTACTTTTAAAAAATCACGGCACTACGGTTTCGAAACTTTCACCCTACAATACCAACTTGCGAAGAAAGTATTCACTATTACTAGATTTGAGAACCGGATACAGACTACCTTGATCTTCAATTTTAGTGGAAACATTTTCTTTATACTTCCTTGCTGATTGGTCAATAACATTTGCAACACAGATGTTATTTCTTTCAGTTTTGAGAACAGCGAATACGCCGCCTATTGCTGTAATCGGCTTGCAGGCAATTTTTATGACAGGACACAAACAGCGGTATTCCCTTTCCCAAATGTTGAAAGGTTTCGATGTGTGAAAATTAATAATTCATGAATACTTCCACGTTTAAAAATACACGGCTTGGTCACTAACATTTGCTACACGGATGTTATTAGGCGTTCTGGGTCTGAGCTTTTCGAGATATTCACGAATGTTATTCTTCTCAGAATATTTCCACTATGAAATATTTATTCATGAAAAATTCTTAGAAAACTAAAATGACAAATTCCAGGAGAACGTCTCGCGGAACACAGTTTGGAAACCCTGAAATAGGGAATAGTTTGTTTAAATTATTCCTTTACAAAAGCATTACACCAAATCCAAACGTGGGATATGATGTCAGCTCTGTACACCTCTACCAACTGGCAATGAATTTCTGTTGGTACATGATCTTAAGTTTGCAGAAACTGGATCATGTAGGACTCTTTTTGTCTTTGCTCTTTCAGCTTGCAACTGCTGGTGTGTCCATATAATGTCGCCATTTTGTTGTCTTGTGAGGAAACATGCAGTGGAAATACTTTCTTCACTTAATCAAAACCTTCCCGTGCTATGCGTTTTAATGCAATGTGCGCTGTTTTTTTTTTGGGGGGGGGGGGAGGGTGGGGGTGAGAGGAAGTTTGTTTTAGTGCATTGGGTATGCAAAAGTTCACCGAAAACAATTCATTGAAAGGCAGATCATCGAACGATATTTCATCGAAAGGCAATTTACATAAACAACTAATCGAATGAACAGTTAACCCAAAAATAATTCATCGAAAGGAAGTTCTTCTGAAAAAAATTCGTTGAACAACAGTTCACTAAAAATGCAAGTAATCGAAAAAAAAATCTTTCCTACCACCAATTTTCATCAAAATATATATAAAAAAATCATGGGTCAACATATTCAGAGTGGACTTTCTTCATCTAGTGATCATTCTTTAATATTTATGAATGTTAAATATTTATATGTTTGTGATTGAAATAAATAAATAAAATAAGAGATAATCTTCTTCTCTCCTGTAATCCTAAATGGACCGTTGGGTCACTCATGGCTGGCAGGTGATATTCTTTGTTAGCCTCCTCCAATCATCTCGGTCTCTTATTCTTGATGTCAGTTGAGAAAGGGAGGAATTTGTCCATTTTTTTTGATGTTATCAGTCAATTTTAATCGAGGTCGGCCCCTAACCCTTGATCACGGAACGATTCCTTCTAGTGCTTGCTTTGGAATGTCATTAGTCCTCTCCACATGTCCGAACCATTTCATCTGTCTTCTTATGATGACTGTCAGAATATGTTCCCTTTTTCTCTCGTCTATTGGATCAATCCGTTTTCGGACATTTTCATTGGTTTCGTGAGCGGTGTAGGGAATTCTCAAAAGTCTTCTGTAAGTTTTCATTTCGAAAGACAGGAGTCTCCTCTCATCTTCCCTCAATAAAGTCCAGGCCACACAACTATACAAGAGGACAGAATTCACCAAGGTGTCAATTAGTTTTAGTCTGATTGCTTATTCTGTTATCTCCCCACAACGGTTTTAACTTACTTCTGTAGAACCACGGTTACTTTAGCAATTCGGTATTCAATGTCGGTTTTTGAGCGACCATCTTGACTCGATGTGCTTCCTAGATAAAAAAACTTGTTTACATTCTCAATTTGTTTATTGCCAATTTGTATCCTTAAGAGTTCAATATTTGATTTTGAGGTTATCATTGTTTTTGTTTTTTGTATTTTTATGTATAATCCATATTTTTAATGTTCCGAAAACACGGCTGGTTATCTCTTGTAATTCTTCTTCACTTTCTTCCAGAAGATAGATATCGTCTGCAAAACGTAAGTTATTTATTCTTAGTCTGCCAACTACTATTCCAGTGTCATATTCATGAAGAAGCTTCATCTATGACATATTCCAAAAAACAATTAAAAAGGAGAGGGGACAAGATGCATCCCTGTCTAAACCTCCGTTCTGCCCGGAACGGTTCACTGCTGTAATTTTTAATTTCAATTCTCATATCAGATGAGGAATAAAGAGATTTAATAATCCTAATGATTTTGTTGTCAATACCATAATGTTCTAAAATTTTCCATAATGCCTCGTGCCATATTGATCCAAAAGGTTTTTGAAGGTCTAAAAAGTTATGACAGATTATTGTGTTATGTTCTATGTATTTTTCACCTAGTATGTGTATTGTAAAAATATGGTTGATTGTACTTCTGGACTTCCGGAAACCCGCTTGTTCATCTGATAGTCTGCTTTCCATTTTCTTTTCGATTCTTGACAATAATATTTTTAACAGGATTTTGCTTGGATGACTAATAAGGCTTATTGTTAATAAATTTATTGTTAATAAATATAAATAAATAAATAATAAAGATAATAATAAGAGATAATAAAACGTCATACATATCTATGAATCCACCGCTATCCCAATCTACTAATTTAGATCTGGTCTTCTCCTGTCATGCACTGTTCATTATACACCGCACTTTCCAGCAAAGAAAGAAAAAAATGCAATTATTGCATAAAACAGTCTTTCTATTTATTGCTTTTACAGTCACACACATGTATTCTTAAAGCTGATGTAATTTTGTAAGAGCGTTATACATGACGATCACCTTACGTCATACGTGATGTTATATTATGCGCCTTTCGAATTCTCTGTGTTCTGGTTTCGGGATTTGAAAATACTGTGCCTTGGTGATAATGAAAATGACTAAGTAATAAGAAGAAGGTAATATCATGTTTAATTAAACCCACTGTTGAGACCGATATGTTTAATCATTGAAAAAACAAATACTTATTATTCGAAGTCACCATTTAGGCATCGGTTTTACAGTCGACGATGGAATGAATTTAAAATACTTTCAAACACAAAAATATCATTAAAATGCAGTGAGTGTTATGCAACTACTTTTGCATAAGACTCACTGCATCCGTTTTTGAACTTTGCTTGTCTTAAATAAACAATCCGAAAGATATTTATTTATCTTGCTCAATAATATTATTATTATTGAGCAAGATAAATAAAAAATCGCTGTGTTGTTACTTAGTTAGCTGAAAACCAACCGAAGAGAAATATATATATATATATATATGTATATATATTTACTTAGCTACATAAGCAGTTTAAGGACGAGAAATTCCTTCGTATTTTTCAGTCAAAACAAGTTGTTGCAAATGAAATTATTGATACTTCCACCTCTTGGAAATTGAATTTCTGTAGATAGTAAAACTAGTCCTATTAACCACTGCAAATGACAGACGTAATACCAAGATCCAGGATAATTCTGAAAGACAGTTTTACCTGTTGTTAGCAGCATTTTGATTATTATTACGATTTTGATTATTATTATTTTGATTATATTGCCAATAATATCTGAGAGCTATTAAAGTCTGATAGTGTACATAAATATTTCATTATTATTATTATTATTATTATTATTATTATTATTATTATTATTATTATTATTATTATTATTATTATTATTGCTAAATACTAAATGCTATTTACAGGCCACCAAACCTAAACATGATAAAATTCTTGCACGAACTCAATTGCTGGCTTTCACGCCAAGAAATATGCTCAACCGAATACCTAATGATAATTGACGACATAAACATAAATATTGCAAACGAAAACCAGAACAACATTGTACAATACCTTGACACGCTATCCATGTATAATCTAATACCAACAATAACATCATGTACTAGAGAAGAAATATTCGGAAATACTATTACTGCCTCCTGTCTAGATCATATAAACGTCCGTGCACCACCGAACAGTTACACTGCATCAGTCATAAAGTGCAAAGTAGCAGACCATTACTTCACTGCTCTAAACCTGCACACCAAGACAATATCCATGCAATGTCCCACAGAAGAAAAGCGACAGAAAACAATAATAGTCGAAGCAATAGTCAACCACGAAATAAGAAAAAACAGACTGGGAATACCTGGCATCAGATTCAGCAGATATCTTATACAACAACATTAAACTCACACTGGAGGAAATATATAAGAAAGCTACAAAGAAAGTCAGAATTCGTTCAAAAACAACACAAAATCCTTGGATAACACAAAACTTAATCCTAGAAATACATAGAAAGGACGCTTTATGGAAAGAATTAAAGCGATATCCAAATAACACAGCTTTAAAAACTAAATATACGATAACAAGGAATCGTCTTACAACACAAATCAGAAATGCATAAAGAAGCTACTACAGAGACAAACTAACCTCTGCAAAAAACAACACGAAACAAACCTGGCATCTGATCAAAGAGATGTTACATTGTGTTCGGAACACCACCGCCTCCGAAACCATAAAATACAGTTTCATGAAAGACGCAAAACCTATCCAACAACTAGAAAATGACTTTAACCAATACTTTGCAGACTCCATTCAAGAACTGCACAGAAATATGCCCACAATCACAAAACGTGACCCTCCACGTAGACCATAATCAAAACAGACATTATGGTTCCAACCATAAAAGAAGCAGAACTTCTCTCTGCAATACATCAAATCAAACCAAACAAAGGCCAAGGAATTGATGGTATAAGACCTAAAAATATAATGCAACATGCACCTAGTTTAAATCCTATCCTACTAAAATAAATAAATAAAATATTTAAAACAGGACAGATACCAAGTATGCTAAAGACTGCCATAATCACATCCACATACAAACATGGAAAAAGAAATTTAATCAGAAATTACAGACCCATAGCAACATTACCAATTATCAATCAAATTATGGAGCGGATCATACTGAAGAAACTCGCAGTATACACAGAGGCCTTTCATATTGTCCTCAAAACACAATATAGTTTTCAGAAAAATAAGGGAACAACATCTCTCTTGGAAGACTTTACAGACGCAATTAATACTGCCTTAGACAAAAACAAAATTGCCATGGTAGTCTTTATTGATCTAACTAAAGCATTCGATACACTCACACAACAAACCTTATTAGAAAAGCTGAGGCATGTTGAAATAGACGGGCCTCTTCACAGGTGGTTTACAAACTGCCTTCAAAATAGAAAGGATATCACACCTATCGGTTCAAACCGAAGCAGAGAGATACCAGTAACCTGTGGAGTACCACAGGGAGCTCTACTCTCCCCAACTATATTCAACATTTACACGCACGATATTAATCAGCTACCACTCAAAGATAAGATATTCCAATACGCAGACGATACAGCAATAATATCCATCCACAATAACGCAAGCATAGCCCAAACAAATATGCAACATGACATAAATCTGATCATAGACTGGCTCACGTAAAACTCCATACACCTATACTCAGAAAAGACAAAATTAATGATATTGAGAAATCCACTGACTCGACCAGTTGATAACAAATATATAACAATCCTACATCCACTTTCCAACATAAAAAACACACTACAGCAAAACCACTACAATCTCAGGTTGAAACAGTACGATACCTAGGAATTTACTTTGATGCAGATATGAACTGGGATAGCCACATAAACCATCTACACAACAAACTCCGAAAAATAAGTGGCAAACTCTACAGGTTAAAAGACGTAGTTCCCATACGCCTAAAAACACTAACATACAAAGCACTATGCCAAAATATACTAAGATACGCTATAACAACATATGCTTTCTGTGCACCCTACAAATTAAATAGATTAATATTGCTACAGTAGAAAATGATAAAACTGATTTTTGGGAACAAAGAGAAAATAACGATCTTATATACATAGCAATGTTAGAACACAAAATACCGACAGTAAAACATTTATGTCACTAGGCAGCTTTGCTAAAGCATTATTTCGATGCCAACTACATGACAATCAGAAATACATACCGTATAACAAGACCTCAGACAACCAATTATATCACATATAAATACAGTAATCACTACGGAAAGGCCACGAGAAACTTCTACATCCCAGACATGATAAACAAATTACCTTTTGAACACAGAAACCTTACAAACTACAATAGCCTGAATAGAGCTCTAAGGACATACTATGAACAAGAAATACGCACTTAAAATACCATACAAACTTAATGAAACACAATATATTCGTTCAATCTTCCAGTTCAGCGACGCATCAATACATTCCAAGTTATTGTGTGTGTGTGTGTGTGTGTGTGTGTGTGTGTGTGTGTGTGTGTGTGTGTGTGTGTGTGTGTGTGTGTGTGTGTGTGTGTGTGTGTGTGTGTGTGTGTGTGTTTGTGTGTATGTGTGTGTGTGTGTGTGTGTGTGTGTGTGTGTGTGTGTGTGTGTGTGTGTGTGTGTGTGTGGGTGGGTAGGTGTGTGCGTGTGTGCGTGCGTGCGTCCGTGCGTCCGTGCATCTGTGTGTGTGTGTGTGTGTGCGCTCGCGCGCGAATTTCTCAATCATCGATTTAGCAGCTTCCCAACACAGCAAAAAAAAACAATAAATAATAACCAACTGGTGTCATCCTCAGATAAGCTTACATATAAGCTTCGAGGATGAAAGTAGAGAAATTAGTTCTCGTCCAAGATGTATCGTATGTAACGAAATGCATGTAATGTACGTATCACATGTAAACCAATGTATATAATGTATGTATCATATGTAATCAAATGTATGTAATGTATGTAATAACCGTAACAAAAGTATGCAATGTAGAGTGATTATATCCATTGAAATTGTATATATATAGAGTGTAAAATTGCAAAGAAACATCTGTAATAATCATCATTATGAATATTATAATAATATACGTTGTAAACAGTTATTGTTATTATGATTATTTAAAAAAACTTTATGTACAAGAAAGTATTTCTTATGCATAATTGTGCTCATACAATGTATGTAATTTATCTGAGAAATAATAATAAAAAATAAATAAATAAATAAATTATATTAAAACCTGAAACACTATACATGACATTAACAAGGAATTACTTCAACATCACCTATCGAAACAGAGACCCATATCGTATAACACGACCTACAATAACTCTCTACATCCCCACACCCTTCAACAACGCATACAGTTCTTTTGTGAGATCACATCAGATACCCACGCAACTCAACAACCTACCAAGAAATTGAAAATACGTAGACAACTACAGAACATTAAAAAGCGAACTCTGGAAAATATACCAACAAAGTTAAGAACCCATTAACACTAATTTACACATCATAAAACACTAGCATCCAATGCCTACATCCCATACATAAACATTAGCAACAACAGAAATAGTGAAGGCGAAATCCCACTCTCTTCATAAAAGCTAACCCAAGCTTCGAAGTAGGTGGGATTAACTTTCCTCACTCATCTACAAGTAATCCTTATAAACAAACATTGAAATTTGTTTGTATAAATACTCTTTCTCAAACTTTGAAAAGAAAAAGTATTGTTATTATTATTATTATTTATTTATTTATTTATTATTTTTATTATTAATTAGGAAAGAACATGGAAACAAGTAAATATTTATATTGCTCTTCGGTTGGTTTTCAGATAACTAAGTAACAACACAGATGACATGGCCATAGTATCCATTCACAACAACCCAAATATCGCTTACACAAATATGCAGCACGATATCAGTCAAATCACTAACTGGTTATCCGAAAACGGCATATTTTTAAACCCTGGGAAAACAAAGCTAATAATATTAAAAAAAAAAAAACCAAACCCTGCCCATGTAAACTAAATATCTCACTAACTGACAATCATCCTCCTATACACAAAGTGCAGAACCTAAAATCAAAACCATCACAAAGGTGAAAACAACACGCTATCTAGGACTTCACTTCGATGCTGATCAAAGTTGGAATAGCCATATAAACTACCTACATACCAAGCTTAGGATAATAGCAAGCAAACTATACCGATTAAAAGACATTGCCCCAACCCACATAAAAATACTAATCTATAAAGCATCATGTGAAAATATGTTAAGATACGCAATCACATCATATGCATTCTGAGAAGTCTAAAGACTTAACTGGTTAGAATGGTTTCGAGATAAAATGGTAAAACTGATATTCTGGGAACAACCCACACTTATTCAGGCAGCACGAACAAAACACAAAATATTTAAGATGAAACACTTATGCTACTAAACAGTCATGTTAAAATCACTACAGCCCAACCTATAGAGTAACCAGAACAACATATCAGATAACAAGACCACAGTCAGTAAACTACATAACATATAAGTATAACAATCACTACGGCAATGTCAGCAAAATTTATCATTTCAGGTACGTATAGTTCGCCCACAGTTTGTAAGTCCCTGGTTGGAGTCCTGCCAAGAATAGTCGATTCATGCTAAACGGGAGAAAGATGAAATATGTACGAATTGGTCGCCAACACGCGAAATCACGTGCTTTATAGGTAAATTTTTCCAACTGTTATACAAGCAACATAGTTAACTACAATAATCATAAAAGAGAAGTTAATTTTCCGACGTGTAATAATAAACAACTCATCCCACGATACGGATTGATTACCCTATAATCGGAATGGATTCTCCTTTTTCTGACATGCGCAGAAGTGTCGAGGGATTTCTAATCGGTGGGAGAACTATAGAAGTATAATATAATATTTATATAGCGTCTGTTTCAGCTATATAAACACACACATACACACACCTAACACACCTATGACAACACCTCTCAAAAAACACCACTACAAGGACACAAACAAACCCACCATGTCCAAATCCAACGCTACTCGCAAAAAAAAAGTTAAACTGTGTAATAGCAGTTGAAGCCTTCCAAGCACGTACCAACAAACAGTAAAATCAACACCTGGCTTGCGACCAGTATAGAAACATAACCACAAAACCACCGCCATCTATTATCTTCCTCAGATAAGCTCTGCAAAGCTTCGAGGAAAAAATCAGAAATGCCTCCCAAATTATTACTATTATATTAGTTATTCACAAAAAAACCTGTATAATCATCACTGTTAATATTAGAACATGTGTGGTAAATGCATAATCCAATGTAGAAAAAATTTTTAAATTATACACAAGATAACTATTTTACATATATGTGTAAATATTCTAACAATGAATAAAAATATTATTTATTAAAAATTATTATTATTATTGTTGTTATTATTATTTAAAAAATATTATTAACGTGCAAGTATCTGTTATTCATGTGAAGAATTATAAATATTATATATATACGTGTGTATATAATTATTATTGTATCTATATATGTAATTTATCTGAGACATAATGAAATTTTAAAAAAAATTATTACTCTTATTATTTATATATCTTACCTTCATCCAGATCATCTTCAAATTCATACATTTTTAACAAAATCGATGAATTTTCTGTACTTCCCGAGGGTGGATCTGTGATGAGAGAATAAGTTAAACTGTCTTCGTCTTCTTCATCCTCTCTTTCTTTTAATTTCTTCATTTCATTAACTCCAAATTTATTAAACGTAATTTCTTCCATTAGGGAATGATTCATCTCATTCACGCTAGCAACGAAATTCTCTACAGTGCTCACTACCTCATTCAGTGTTTTATTTGTCTCTAATTGATGCAACTGGATCTCTTTTATTTCTTTCCGTAAATATTCAGAGTCGTTGTTTTTGAGCCAATCAACAGTTTTCATTACGATTTCCAATTTTGTTTTTAAGGAAATTATTTCTTCACTCTTATTATGCAATACTTCCTCCTTAAATTGTTTCATATAGTCATTGACTTTGCTAATTGAATTCTTCAAATCATTGCTTTCTTCTTGGCCATTGCTTATGTCTGAATAAACTGCTTCGATACTTTCTTTCAAAGAATGAGTTGTTTTCTTTAGCGATCGAAGTTCTGTTGACTGAAAGGTGAGGGACTCTGTTAGGTTTTCATAAAGTTCCCCTAACACGTGACCAATCGTATCGTTACCTAAAGCTTCCAGATTCTTGGAAAACAACTGCAAATCTGCGATTGTGGCAGTGTTGTTCAAGGTGGACTCCATTTCTTCGACTCTCTTCGTGACAAAATCCCACTCTATAAACATCTGATCCATTTTTCCTTGCATTTCAGCATCATCAGACAGAAGTGCTTGTATGTTGTTGCTCATTGTAATTGAATTGTTTGCCCATACTTCACTGAAATTAATCAGCTCTTGGTTCACTTCGTATAGACTTTTGTTTACTTTGATTTCCTCATTTTGCAATTCTTCTACAGCTGTTCTTAAATCAATCGTCGTTTCTTTTAGACTGGAATTTAAATTCTGCATTTGTTCAGCAAGAATCCTTACAATATCCCCTTTTAGTTGTAGGTCTGTTAAGTTATACTCTAGTTGTTCAATCTTTTCAGAAAGATGATTGTCAAAAACTTGAGAAAGAATAGTGGTAGCATTTTCTACATTTCTTAATTTTTCTCTTAATATTGACTCCTTTTCATTGGTTTGATCTATTTGGTATTCCAACGTCTTCATTTGTGTTTCCAACTGAGTCTTATTTAACATATCGAATTCTGCAAATTTCACCTGAATATCTTCCAATACCTCCGTAAGTCGTTCAACTTTGTCTTCGCCGTTCGATATCTTGCTAATGTTGTCTTCTAATTTGGTCACTTTTTCAGTCACCTCTGCCATCACTGGTACCCAAAACTTGGTGTTATTGAGTCCTTCTTCTACATTCATCATCTGAACTTCCAATGATCTTCTGACCCTTTTCTCTTTCTCCAGTTCTCTATTAAAGTCATCGTTTTTTTCACGTAATTCTTCAACTTTTACACTCAAATTCCTAACAATCAAGTTTTCCTCTGAAACTTTCTCTATGAGTGATGAGATGTTTCGTTTTAATTCTTCGCTTTCATTTTGAGTCGAAATATCTTTGCCCGCATCATTTTGCGAGGATTCTTGAAAATCCTCTACCGTAGTTAAAGATATACTAGTCTTCAGTTTTTGTTCCAGAAATTTTATCCGAGATTCGAGAAAAGTCAAACGATTCTCAAATTTCTGTATTTTATAATTTTGTTCCACGCACAGTCTTAAAGTATCAAGTACATGTCCAAACCCACACTCTGATCGACGCGCATTTGCTTCTATTCCAGACATAAACATAGTACAATCACAGGAAATGTTGTCAGAAGTTATACCTGAAATCCTCGCAAGAACACAAGTCACGAACAGAAAAAAAGGAACTTTAAGTTTCCCGATCATCGTCGTAACACATTCACGCACACCCGTACTCGTCGGTTTGCCGTATTCCTTAAAGTTGTAGATTCGATAACAAATGCAATTTTTTCTTCTCTCTATCCTAACGAAATGCACATAAGTAATCGTTTTAAAATCAAACTAAATCGTGCTAAACGTGGTCACAACTCTAAAATACTCTTTCTTGAAGTCGCACTGAAATAAATTATTATGAAGTACGATGCCTACTCACTATTGGTTTGTTTGAGAAATTTTATCGTGTTCCGGTCTCTTCGCACGCGCTCCCACTTCTTCAGCATGCTTACATATGTAAGGCATGTTTACTTTGGATGTGTAATATGATATCCCTTCTTTCTTACTCAAGACGGGGATTAAATAAAGCTTTATCTGTTTTCACTGACGTATTTATCAGTCTATGGTAAGTTGCAGAAAGCAGGAAGCCACAAAGAGACATTTTCCTGAGTGGTTTTGGTTTGAAAAGAAGGTTGTATTTGAAATATAATTAGAGGGAGAGAGTAATTGGATAACTTGCAAAGTTCTCGGAATGCTAGTAAATATAGGGTGAGATAAGAGATGCAACTGTAACTTTCCGCTCGTTGACCCTTATCTGTAGCAGGTGAGGTAGCTTTTCATTTAATGATATTCTGAATCACTCGTATCCGTTCTTTTTTATTTTCATATCCGTTGCAGTTTTTTTTTTTTTCGTTTTTTTTCCTTTTTTTTTTCTTCAAAATTATATTAAAAGCAAGTTGGCCCGTATAGATTTCGTTCTTTATTTGTTTATTATGACCAACTTCAATATATTTCGTTTCAAGTATTTCCAATAAAGGAATGCTGAGACGAAATACATGAACTGTGACAAGTGTTTGGCGGAATTCGCTCCTTTTTCGTGCGAAGTAAATTAGTTCGATTATATTGTCCAAAAAGAGTAAACATTGCCACTAAAATGACTGTTGAGAATCATGGAATTGTGGGAAATTCATCTAAGTTATTACTGTCGAAGTAGTAATATTTTATGTTTTATGGTGAGTTTGGCTGTTTTTCTGGCAGGAATAAAACTGTCAAATTTGTATGAGACGGGCTAATTTACTTCATCATCATCATCATCATCATCATCATTATCATAAATCCCTGTCATTTACCCTCAAGGGGTGTACATTTACATCATTACTAACTTCCTATCTACAATTTTCCTCCAAATCAGTCTATCTGTCAAGACTCCGACATTATCGATTCTTATATTTCTATCTTCTAAGGCACATTTTACCGTATCAATCCACCTATATCTTGGTCTTCCTCTGGGTGTTTTTTTTTTATAGCTAATTTACTTTTAGCCATGAAAGGACCCTTATGAAGGATCCTCTTGCATCATAAACGAGATTCGAATTTAGGTCTTTTAAACCGAACAGAAAATATTGTGACGTCCTTGGGACCACATTAAGAAGACCCTTGCAAGCAATACCACAATATATTTAAAATACTAGACCAATATAATATGAAGATTAGAATTCAAAATGCCTCTAAAGAAGATAAAAAAAATGACATTATCATGTCAATAATAAAAATGTTGATCACAGTTAACATCCAAAATATCAGTATTCACAATTAACATATTAGAATCAGAAAAGACATTTGGCCTATTAGATCGTCAGATAATGACACCTGATATTGCTCTTGAACAATTATAGTATTACTGAAACCAACGGGTTCCATTTTATAATATCATATGAAGCTTCAATCCTGTTTTTTTTTAAATTTCCGTTTTTGTCTTATATTCATCTGATATTAAGTCTTTAGAATTAAAGTACTTTATTTAACCTTTTTCAACAGAAGATGAATTAACTTCGTGACATGTTCCTTTCGTTTTGTGGGTACATTTTTACACATTTATTAAAACGTATGACACGCAATTTTTTTTTTTCCCAGTAGAATTTTGTGAACTGTCTTAATGATAAATTAATTTTAGAAACTTAAAATTAACAATAATTATAGATTTGTTTCTCTTAATTATTGGAAATTATGCAACCGGAAAACGAATAGTTTATTTCCTCTACTGACATAACTTTAGTTTTACTATAGAGCACGCGTAATGATTTGTCGCGTGACCGACAGATGACAAACCGGAAGTACGAGGCGATTTGTCGCATTCCGATTCATGGGCGTGTAACGAACGACTCAGTTTGTGCAATTTGTGTCGTGTTAGGCATGAACGTGTCATTAGACCTAATGCATTACCCTTAATTGCCTCGTTCGCGGTTCTGAGTAATTATACATCAAAGCCATTCATTAATATGAATTCAAGAGCCATAATATATTTTAACATTTGATAAAAAAGCATGGAAATGACCCAAAACAATAAATAAATAATAATAATAAAAAGATTTTGCAATATTATCTTTGTATTAAAAAAAATCCACTAACCCCTTTAATTCCTTATAGAGAGTAGTCGAGGCCGTTTTAGCCTTACCTAACTTTTGGGACTGAGGGGGGGGGGAGTTCATTCTCTACTGTTAGCCAATCATAGATTAGCTGACCCATGTCTATCACTAATTCTGCATGGCATCAGGTGAAGAGAAAGCTGACAAGCGCTACCATTTCAGGTTCCCTAACACATATATATTTATTGTCTGAAATAGTGTTGGTTCTGAGTAGATTTTCTTGCTCTTACGGGAGGAAAAATCTGAGTTTACTGGAGAGGAAACTCATTTGCTCATGCTAGAGATCGACTGATACGGAAACCGGTTGAAGAAAAGGTTAGCAAAACGTTCCTCCAGTAGAGGTTTAGATGCGAACTAGAAACTGTGTTCTTCCAGCGCTATGGATGCAACTGCAACCTCCACAAGGCTACATAGACTTAAGTACATCATCCTTGTATTATTATTATTATTATTATTATTATTATTATTATTATTATTATTATTATTATTAAAATTAAAAGCACAGAAGACATAGAAAGGCTGCCACTGTGAAGAAAAAAGTCTCCTAAATAGTTCAAAAAGAAGCCCACAATAAAAAAAGAACGTGAACCATCAAGACAGATGCAATAACACAGGATATATCGGCAATTTCACTTTGATCCGACCTTTCAGATCATTCATTTGACCTCCCAAAGATCTGCCTACTTCCAACACAGCAACCAAATCAATAACAAATATACGTATATATAACCAGTATCACCCTCAGATAAGCTAATTACAAAGCTTCGAGGATGCAGTTAAGTTACATCCCAGTAGTAGTATTTATCTAACATTATTCACTTAACATTCTGTAATGAATTCTAGTAGTAAACAGAAAATGTGATAGTAATACTTCAGATACATATTTAAGTTTAAAATTATATATTTAATTTACAATTTAAATTAAAAAAAATTATTATTATATAAACTGCAACATAAGTAATATTGTTTAACTTGTGAGTCATTAACAATAAACACGATTACTATGATTATTATTAATGGTAATAATACACACTTTTTACTCTTGTGTCAATGAGAAATTCTGCAAATGATAATGATATTAAGAGTAATTATAATTCTTACTGAACCATTTTGCAAGAAAAAGATGCATTGTTGCCTAAATGTTAGTATATTCATGTAATTATTTGAGAGATAATAAAAAAAAAAATTATAAAAAAAATTAAAAATAAAATAAAAATTATTATTATTATTATCATTATTATTATTATCAACAACAACAACAACAACGAAAGAGACCTTAGGGAGTTAGCTACTCATCGAGGGGAGGCCACACATTACCCGCACTAGCTGTCATACCTGTTCTTCATTTCTTTCACAAACAACACCCAATGGCAATCAATTTCAATCACACACCACCCCCTTTCTTGACGGCTTTCATTCTCGACTTTAACGATACTCAAATATTCCAAGGTCGCAGTGTGAATGACTAATCGCATTTCGGTTATTTCACGCTGACAGAAGGACAGTGTAAAGCAAAACAAGAAGATGAAGCTATGGATCCATGATGCCTAGACTTTTAACAAGGTAATGTGCATTGTCACAGGACATGTGTCATTCAGGAATCGTTACAAGAACAAGAAGTGATCTTATCTTAACCGACTGCATATATTCCCCCCGCCCTTCGTCAGTCACTGTATTTTAATCCAAAAGGACGTCGCTGGCAAGTGGTAGAACAAGATATTAATCATAGGATTCTACTATGTGATGGATATTTGTACTAATCATGGCAACGTCAATATTTAAGATAACGTGAACACTAATATTCCTTACAAGATGAAAAAGAATATAACGATATTATTTTCCTGATTGCTGTTGATTCGACGAGCATACAAATTGCATTGATTTTCTCAATTTTATTGATATGCTAATCTGGAATAAATAGAATACTTCGGATATATTGTTTTCTGATTCCTCATCCTGTCTCAGCTGAAAGTTCAGGGATAACTGCACCCGTTATAAATATGACTAAGAGAATGTAAAGTCGTCCTCAAACCACATACTGCGGCTACTTCTTTTTCTTCATTTAGACTATTATTCAGAATGTACCTCCGCGCGGTTAGCCTAGTAGCTGTGCGCTTTGCAACCATATGCCTGGGGAAGAAGTGTCCTAGGGTCGATTCCTGTGGGAGATGTGAGAAGCTGAAGGATCTTCCTCAGCCATAGCCAAGTTAGCCGATCTTGGGCGTGGGTAGGGTTTTTCTCCCCAGTTTATCTGCGGTTTTTCATCCCGCAAAGCAGGCAAACCGACCTTGAGAACAAACAGCACTACGGATATAGGATACGCGGCAGCATAGGGCTGACCACCTTATCCTGTCAATGGTTTAGGTCCGATGATCAATAAACCCTCGACACCGCAAGGTAAAAGAGGGGAAAAGGAAAATGAGATGAGAGGAGATTCAGAATGTACTATATTATTTTTTAAAAATGATCCCCCATGGTTGGAACCCAATAATGCATTAGTACCGTATGTGGGATGTTTTAATTTTTTTATTACTTTTATACTTCTTTTTGTGTTTTTCAAAATGTGCTGAGGTGTGTATTGATTTAACTATTCGAACGTTTTCTTTCTTGGCGAGAGGTTGATGATTATATCGCTGTATTCCCGAGAAATAGAGGATCTAAAATAATTGAGAACAAACAAAACAAAACAAAAAAAGCTAGTCTTTATAAATGCGACACCCTAGAAACAGCTGCTCATGTCTATTTAAATTATACTCAGAAGTGGTAAGCACTATTCAGGAATTGGTATATGAAGATGAGAACGTAGACCAGAAAATGATGAAATAAGTAATTATAGCATTATTACAAAACATAAGAGGATTTTTTAAAATTTATTTTAATAGAAATTAATTTAAGTAATTCTATTAGACGTTGAATCCAAATCTGTATTTCAAATAAATTCATCACGTAATTATACAAACAAAGTGGATATTGAATCCAACATTATTTCGAAGCCGAATATATAGAAACTACAAGAGTTTCGTGTCGAATATAGAATACAGCTTCTATATTCGGCGGATCCAAGCGTAAGCAACCTTTCAGGACAGGGGCAACTTGGTAAAGGTGGGGTAAGTTCTGATCACTTTCCTTAGTATTCTCCATAATGCAAAGCACATCTCCTTGCGGACATGTATGATGCTATGCATTATGGGAAAGGGTCGCTACCCAGACTGGTTTCGAAACTTTTATTGTTTCTCTATTCGGCACGAAACTCTTGTAGTTTCTATATATTCGGTTTTGAAATAATGTTGGATTCAATATCCACTTAATTTGTATAATTTTGCATTGCCGAAGGGAAGCCTTTTGACTCTTTATTTCAGTCATCATGTAATGATTTCTTTTTAGATAATTAATTGTTGTGTTGTGACTCAGTAAGTAGTTTGAAACTGAAAGAGGAAACGCGTGGATTCGGCATCTTTGAAGACATAAATATTCTTACCTCTTCTTCTTCTTCTTAAGCCTTCACGAACCATTAAGGTTCTTAGCTGTGGACTTCACAACTGCAACCGTCTCTAGGACAAGGTGATTGGCCCTATGTCTCCCAGTGTGTGTGTCCTATGTCTTTAGATGCGCCAGTTCTCGGGGACAGTTTGCCTGTTCTGAGGGACGAAAAACTCGAGTTTCCGGGAGAAAACTCCCTACTTCCGTATGAGACCGACTAACTCACCTTTAATCGAAAGAAACAGATGAAGGTTCCTGACATCAGGACGGGAATCGAACCTAGGTTTTTCCGACCAAAGAGATTCGTCTATACCGACTGAGCAAAGAAGACTCTTATTCCTACATCAAGAAATACTTAACCCCAAATTGAATCTGTTAAGATTTTGACTTCCATTTAAACAACTGTAAGTCTTTGACACTTTTTCAGCTTATTAGCGTCACATTTAAAAGTTGAGGATTGTAAATCGAGAACGAACTAGTTTTATTATGTCGGTTGTTCATTTATGAGTATAAATTCAGCGACACGTATCTTGTTCAGCAAAGTTCATTAATTTGATTGTGAAACAGACGAGCGAGATGGAAGACGGGCTTCTTACTACTGCTACGTAACTTTCCCATTTGAGTCACTGAATTCGAAGAAAAAAAATTGCCTATGAGTTGTAGAAAGAATCGACCAACCATGAATCGTATATCCGACTGTTGGATCTGTTTAAACGTGTCTGGATTTTTATGTAGAAAATAAACATTTCATATCGAAATCTTGTATCTGCTTCAAAGTTGTTATTTCCATATATTGCGGTACTGACCCATTATGAATCTTTTGATAATGGATTGATGACGATGTAGGAAGTCATCGTCATCAAATAAAAAAAAAAAACATGACATCAAGTTGTCAGCATATTTCATCTGACTGGACAGAAGGAACAAAATGATCTTATTCAATCTGAAGAACTTGGAACTATCTTCAGTAATGGAACTTAATTAGTGGCAGGGAAGAAAATTTTTGTTTTTATAAATAGAAACAAAACGTTAACTTCATATTTTGATGCATATAATGGAATTTGTTAATGCAGTAATTTACATTGACTTGTATTCACCGACATGAAGGAAGTTCATGAGGAAACATTCACTACTGTTTGTGGATTCTTCCAAAACAATCGTAAAAGCAATTATTTGGAATAACGAGAAATCAGCCATACGTTTTGCACACCCGATTATTATAAAGGAGAGTTTTGAAAATACAAAAAAAAGTTGATGCAAAGTACAAAGGTCTAGCAGTGGAATATTTGCGATGATTTAAGAGTAATTTGCGATGCTTCTGGGTACTACGTTTTGGACTTTCTTCAAAAAAGTCCAAAAAGGTCCTCGAAATCGAAAGATTTTAATCACAAAGAGAGAGAGAGAGAGAGAGAGAGAGAGAGACTATACACAAACTTATGTTTGGTTCCAAACTTATTTCTGAAATGAATAATGTTAAATCAGGGCACATGAAATCTTCTGTTAGAGCAGCGAACTAAAATGGACCTACGTTTTCGTTCAATGCAGTCACAACCATAACTGAGATCCCCCTCTGACTACGATCAAATCTAACACTCGTTGACCTCGAATTTTGCTTTCGTATGCTGCTTGAGAAAGTTTTCTTCAACAGCTCAATACATTCTCTTCATTCTTATCATATACTTTGGTGCCCAGTCAATGTTCGGATATTAAGACACCCATAATGACTGATTATCTAATACCCATCGGGGTAATTTGAGAGGGCATTTCATCGCCTCCAGCAAATGAACCGCCAGATCTATAGCAATACCTCACCATATATTTAATTCTTTTAGCCTATGATGAAATACTGTATTATATACACTCAATTGTGGTCACTACTCTGAGGGATAGCTTTCACGAATGGTAACAATCTTACACTACAACGTATTCTTCAAAGCAACAAACTCAACCTTCCCGCCATGTACCTTGTGCACCTGTCATTTCTGTACAGACAGGAGCTACTCCTGGATTTTTCGTATACTTATATTGACAATCTGTTTGATCTATTTGGGCAAATTTCTCTTTCCTTCTCCCCCCTCCCCCCACGAAAAAGTTCAAACCCAGTGCATATAGGCTCAATTCTTCACCAGCTTCATAACATGCTAGTCTGACATTCATAACTTTATCGACTTTGCATACCAAGGTTGAACTTTAACTTTCACACACACACACACACACACACACACACACACACACACACACACACACACACACACACACACACACACACACACACACACACACACACACACACACACACACACACACACACACACACACACACACACACACACACACACACACACACTACTACTACCATGATGATCTAAGATCTAATTTTCCTGACTCTTTGCATTAGGTTCAATCAATGAATAATTTTTCCTGACCCATTCAAGTGCAGGCCCTCCCTTTAATACAGATCGCTCTTGTACTATCATACTGACTTCACAGACTCAAAAACTCGCACCAGTTTCTTCTACAAAGCCTGAGCATCCAATAATTTGTTGTTATAGCCTTCCGTTCTTAACTCAATTTATCTCACATCTCTCCGTAACGGAAACGAACAACTTTCACTCAGTTACTTTCCTTTCTCCAGCAATTCTTTCATATCCCTTCTCTCTTTCTCTTTTTTTCTCTTTCTCAAAAAGAGAGGAACAGAGAGCAAATGAAGGTAACAATGTGAGTAAGGAAATCATAAACCAAAGCAGATCATATAAAAGAGATTCCAAGTCTGGTAATCTCACATATGATATCAGACCTGACAAAAACACATATTCCGCATTTATTTATCATGTATAATATATAGTAAAAAGATGAGATGAACTGTAGTCATTAGTCGTAGCGAATGCCAGTTGATTTCTTACTTTTTTTGATGAATAACAAATTGGGTTTAGATGTTTGCAAGTGGTGTTGCATCTCATAGATATTTGTACTACTTGGAACTCTAAATGATCGTAAAGGAATGGTTATAGTTTTTTTTTACATTGAATTTTGTTGTTTTGGTGGTTTTTGATACTTTTTTCATTTTTTTCTTTTTTGTGGAAGATTTAGTTAACCGAATCGACACCTATAATTTGTAATTGCCGTGTTTCAAGGTAGCGGACTCAGAAATTTTATCGTGTATTTGTTATCTTGCACTTTGAGATACTGTGAACAGCTGAAGCACGAGCAAATATTATTTCTTTGTTGCTGAACATTCATTACACATAAAGGAGTCCAATAATGCGATTGGATATTAACGTTGAGGTTGTGTGGTTTAGATAGTAGACGAATTATGATTTTGCAATATGGAAGCTAATCTTCTAGCTTTCACCACGACCTTCGGACCCAAGTCATAATCTCAACTGATTGGATTTTTCACAGAAACCTGCTCAGCAAATTACCACCGAAGAGTCTTCCTTAAATACTGCAAGCCAACTTTTGCTTCTTAGATTTCCCC
The DNA here is from genome assembly GCF_054136105.1 of Typopeltis vanoorti. Classification (NCBI taxonomy): domain Eukaryota; kingdom Metazoa; phylum Arthropoda; class Arachnida; order Uropygi; family Thelyphonidae; genus Typopeltis; species Typopeltis vanoorti. The sequence goes on from NC_143549.1 coordinate 81,850,533, forward strand.
CTTTTCATTTGATAAACCTTGTAGTGTGCCCAATTATAAGAAATCTCAAGGTTTACCATAACTAATATCCTAAACTCTGATCTACTTGTTATACTACAATGGAGAAAGGACGACCTTATACACTTAAATGCCATTAAAACTCATTCCTATGGAATCTCGTCCAAGAAAGATCTCACGTCCTTGACTCTAACTTTTGATAATATCTTGATATTCAAACATGATCCAATTTCTCTTCTTGGGTTGATGTATACCTTCTTCTTTTCCTATCACAAACACATCTCGTCAATTCTTTAGAGATGAACTTGGAAGTTTTGCATCGATTTCATTTGGTAAACGTAGCCTTGGCATTCAAAGAAGCCCTACGACAGACCGATTCTACAGTGAGAAGCAATTGTTATGACGCTGATACAATTCGAAAGAGCGATCAACCGTCAACGAATCTCAGCACGGTCAGAGTAGCAAAATCTCGATGTCATCCAATTAAAAAAAATTGGAAGGATGCTGGCCATATGGATCGAGCATCAGAACCAGCAGAATATGTCTTTTTCAGGGGTGGTCATACGAGAGAAGGCGAAAGATTTGTATAAAGATCTGTTTTCTGCACGTTGTGGGTACTCCGACTGCAATAAGAGTCGCTATAACATGATTGGCGAGGCTGCAGATGCTGATCACTCTTCCACTGAATAATTTCACGAATTTCTCTCCAAAGCAAATATAACAGGAAGGCTACTGTCATTGAAAACTGCAAGTCAGATTCCCATCGAGAGATTATTAAGAAAGTAGTCTTCACCCTCCTTAAATTAATCATAAAAGATCGGAATTTCGCTCGTTTGGGAACTCAGCCTCTATTATCCCATGTTATGTCTTCCGTTTATCGGCTTTTCGATATACGCGGTGATTCTCGAGAAAGAAATCTCTGCTATTACGAGAGTCACGTGTACTCCATAAACTGCATATCTATTCAATCATGGGATACTGCTCGCACATCTGGGATTGGGGGGTTCAAATCTCTCAGAATGTGCTATCCATACGAGGCTAATTAAGTTAATCGATAATCTCCCTCTCTCTTCGTTTTATGCCTGTTCTGCAGCTACTTTCATGGATTGCTGTCCTTTATAAACGGGCCACTATCATTCTATCCAAAAATCGTCAGAACAAGAACAATTGCTGTCCATTTATGTTCCATCGTTTCCAAATTTGCTGAAGCAGCTTCTCTTACTCCTCTCCTTTAAGTCTTCTTTGGGATATCATTTCCCACTTTGCAAAAGAAAAAAAAAGAGAACTCTCATTTGTTTAAAAATAAAGTCAACGGATTCCTCCTTCAACTCTTCTTTCTTTGACTCCCCACTCCCCACCCCCCCCCCCCCCCACCCCCCCCCCCCCCCACCCCCCCCCCCCCCCACCCCCCCCCCCCCCCACCCCCCCCCCCCCCCACCCCCCCCCCCCCCCACCCCCCCCCCCCCCCACCCCCCCCCCCCCCCACCCCCCCCCCCCCCCACCCCCCCCCCCCCCCACCCCCCCCCCCCCCCACCCCCCCCCCCCCCCACCCCCCCCCCCCCCCACCCCCCCCCCCCCCCACCCCCCCCCCCCCCCACCCCCCCCCCCCCCCACCCCCCCCCCCCCCCACCCCCCCCCCCCCCCACCCCCCCCCCCCCCCACCCCCCCCCCCCCCCACCCCCCCCCCCCCCCACCCCCCCCCCCCCCCACCCCCCCCCCCCCCCACCCCCCCCCCCCCCCACCCCCCCCCCCCCCCACCCCCCCCCCCCCCCACCCCCCCCCCCCCCCACCCCCCCCCCCCCCCACCCCCCCCCCCCCCCACCCCCCCCCCCCCCCACCCCCCCCCCCCCCAAAAGACTTACTAATATGAATAAAGAAATGTGGGTAGCTCATGTTATTGAGGAATTTGGGATTTTTGTCCAAGCTGAATTTAAGCTCAAGACAAGCTCAAGTATCATTAAAATAAGTTCC